>NC_071261.1:30721331-30723831 GCF_023375685.1 Ictalurus furcatus
ACGATTCAAATAACTACAGAAGGATTCACCACAAATCACATGTCTTTAAGCTAAAAATGAGATGTTTGCTAATATCAGTTTCTCATTTCGGACGGAAAGCGGTCGCGTACGAAACGTAAACGTGTCGGCGTCTACGCTTTAGCCGTAGCATTGAGGGATTTTTCACTCCTTGCTACCAGAAATACTATGAAATGCTTCCTCTACATGATTTTAAAAAAAAAAAAAAAAAAAGGTGGTTAGCGCTTCAGTTAGCGGTTAGCTTTAATTTCCAGGCACGTCGACTTTATCCAGATGAACTTTGACCTGCGAATTCACAGTCGTCCGTCTCGTGAGCTTGGAACGAAATGACAGAAATATAGAGTTCAAAACTAATTATCTAAGAGCTTAATAAGGCTGTGAAAGGAGAAACAGCGACGTGCTTTCAAAGTCAATTTGCGCTAATCGTTTCCGTTTGTTCAGAATAAAGTCTCAATCAAGTTCGCTGCTTGTCATTCGGCATTGCTATAAGTGGATTTATGAATTTGAATTCGTGTGTGTGTGTGCGCGTGTGTGTGTGTGTGTGTCGCAGTGTTTTCCTGGGTGCCTCACCATTCAAATCCGCACGGTCCTGTGTGTGCTAATAGTGCTGCTAATCTACGCTGTGGCGCAGGCGTGTGTGGTAAGACTTCGTTTTCATCGTCATCATCAACACTTAAAGGAAAAGCGTAGCCTAGAACACATGAAATATGTTTCTGTTGAAATATGTTGTGATGTGTGCGCGAGTATAAAGTTGAGAAGTCTAGATGAGTGTGTAACGGCGGTTTCCTGTCCAGGTGGGCTGCATGCCCTGGCTCTGGGACTCCACTTCCAACACCTCTATAGTGATCATAGACTTGGTGGGCGGTGCTAACCGCACCATGCCGGAGCTGCCATGTGACGGGGTCCAGTACGCCTTCCTGGCGTGTGCGGTTGCCACGGTTACCATGGCGCTGTTCCTGCGAGTGTCCTGGCTGCCCAAGCTGCTTCTGCTGCTCGTGCTGGCCGTCAGCTTCATCACTGTGCTGGAGCTGAGCGGATATCGCCGAACCGTGACCGGGTCAGAGTTCATACCTCTGTTCGCACGTGTGTGTGTGTGTGTGTGTTAAAGAATGCACTGGTTCATTGCTATTTAATTCCTTCGAGGATAGGACAGGGAGAAAAGAAAGAACGAAAGAAAGAACTCTTAATCAGAGACGTTGCTCATCTCACGAAAGGATTTTGTTAGGAATAAAATAAACGTGATGAAAGTGAGCTGTATGTGTATAATCTGAATCATAATTTATAATCGGTCTGATCTAACTAAAAAAATGTCATTTTTAAAACTGAAAAATTTTATCGAATCTGTCTAAATAATCGAATCTATCTGTTTAATCTATCTAATAATCCAATCTCTCTGTATAACCTATCTAAAAAGGCAAATCTGTCTGTCTAATCTAGCTACATAATCTAATCTCTCTGTCTATTCTATCTAAATAATTGAATCTATCTCTTATAATCTATCCAATAATCCAATCTCTCTTTTTAATATATCTAAAAAATTATCATTCTGTCTAATCTATCTAAATAATCTGTTCCATTTGCCTAATCTATCTAAATAATCGAATCTCTCTAAATAATCTATCTAAATCATCTAATCTATCTGTTATATTTGTCTATTTTAAATAATCCTACCTGTCTAATCTATTTAAATAATCCGATCTCTCGGGCTACTGTATCTAAAAAAAAAAAAAAAAAAAATCGTGTAATCTATCTAAATAGTTCAATCGATTTCCCTAATCTATCTAAATAATCTAATCTATCTTTCTAATGTATGTAAATGATGTAATCTCTCTGAGTACTCTATCTAAAATCCAATCTGTCTAGATAATCTAATCTATCTGCCTAATTGATCTACATCATTTAATCTCTCCATCTATTCCAATCGATCTGTCTAATCTAATCAAAAAAATATATTGAAATAATATATTCTATCTAAATCTATGTCTAATCTATTTAAATAATCAAAGGTATCTGTCTAATCTATCTAAATAATCTAATCTACCTTTCTATTGTATGTAAATGATGTAATCTCTCTGAGTAATCTATCTAAAATCCAATCTGTCTAGATAATCTAATCTATCTGCCTAATTGATCTACATCATTTAATCTCTCCATCTATTCCAATCGATCTGTCTAATCTAATCAAAAAAATATATTGAAATAATATATTCTATCTAAATCTATGTCTAATCTATTTAAATAATCAAAGGTATCTGTCTAATCTATCTAAATAATCTAATCTATCTTTCTAATGTATGTAAATGATGTAATCTCTCTGAGTAATCTATCTAAAATCCAATCTGTCTAGATAATCTAATCTATCTGCCTAATTGATCTACATCATTTAATCTCTCCATCTATTCCAATCGATCTGTCTAATCTAATCAAAAAAATATATTGAAATAATATATTCTATCTAAATCTATGTCTAATCTATTTAAAT
>NC_071261.1:31046331-31063831 GCF_023375685.1 Ictalurus furcatus
TAGCCATTTTTTAATGTGAGGCAGCGCCCCGTTAGCCTACACACCACATCATGACACACTGGGCATGCGCCGATAAATTCTGACCAGGCTGCACAGTTTGCATGAATTGTTATTGGTCCCATTTTGTAACAGCGTAAACAGTACAAATTTTTCCCCCAAAAAACTTTTAGAACTTATAAAAGTTTAGAACTTTATAAAATTAACGTTAACTTCATAAACCAAACACTTTTTAAGACCTGTAAAAAAATATGTATTTAAGTATTTAAGACATTTTACATATTTGAGACATTTAAAGGCATTTTAAGGCCTAAAATTCCGAGTATTAGATTTTAGACTTTTTAAGGACAAACTTTCCCAATATTTCACAAACTTTACAGCAATTTTATTAAGAGACACAGTTATATTTTGTGCAAGTGCCATTCTGATGTGTTTAAATGTTTATTAAATATTGATGGATTTTTCATTTTTATTTTCACGAATGTCTAACAAACTGTATTTTAAGACAATATAACATTACAGCTTACCTCCACTTGATATCTTCTCACACTCAGTGTTACTGCACTCTTCAACGTTCTCTCTCAGCTGAGACACAGATGTTATTACATCCTCAAAAGTTAGAGTAGAGCTGAACGTGATGGTGGGCAAGTTCGAAGATCCAGTTGGGGTTGCGACAGACTGAAAACTCTACAAAAAAAAGGGAACCAGAAACTGGGTGAATTTGGTTAAGATAACAGACACGTCACACAGAATACTGCTTCTAAACTGTGATAGAGAGAGTAGGTAGTTCTATATTAAAATAAAAATAGATAATAAGAAACAGCATGCCATTACATACTTGACCCTAGACAGAACTGGAAAAAAAGTTTCATTGCAACAGCCAGTTTTGTGCCGTATCCAGAGTTCACCTCAGAGGTAACGTTGAACTTTGAACACAGCACTCAGACAGGTGTACACGATTTGTCCGTTTGGCAGGGAGCAGACTTTGGCAAAAACAGAGCGTGTGATGCTGACCATGAACTTATATATTGTTGCTGAATATATGGCTCAATGCCTTGTATTTCCTCATTTGTAAGTCGCTTTGGATAAAAGCGTCTGCTACATGAATAAACGTAAATGTAAATGTCAATGGAGTAACAGTATGAGGTCCAGCACCAGTCTGACTGTCTGATATAACCACAATACTTTCCCCTTAGATTCATGAATTGTACCATAAGCCCACTCAGAATCTACAGAATGACATTCTACTGCAAAATTTTATCATTATTATGGCATTATATCATTTAATTAAGCATATAGTCTGCATTTGCCACAGGAGGCAGAGCTTATCATTGGGACTGAACTTTAGATGGATGAAATTATGAACATCTCTTACTGGGTATGTTTTCAGGAGAGAAATTAACAAACCATTGTCAATGATTTTATTAATATGATGAATCAAATTATCAAATGAACAGCATGGTGTAATAACACATGCCTTGCACACATGATGTCATATCACAGCAAACCAATGACTACATTTCCCATCCTGCACCGCAAACATGGCCGCCATGGACTGCAATTCCCAGAACATTCATTCATTGTAATGACGGACACCTGCATCCAATCTCACGCACAATCACACCACAGTTTAAAAGGACTTTCTAGGCATTCACGCTTTGTGAAGAATTAGTGTTGTCACAGTACCAAGCGTTTATACCCTGGTCCTCGGTTTGTTTCATGTTCCTTGATCTTGTTCTTGTTTCTCATCTTGATTCTTGCCTTGCCTAGTTTATGCCTGTTTGTAGATCGCCTGACCCATTGCCTGTTTTTTTGACCACGCTATTGTCTCATGATTTGGATTTGTCTGCCTGCCTCTCTTTAATAAAAGTCTTTAACTGCACTTGCATCCTAACCTTCATTAAAAGGATAACGTGACTCATTACAATTTCATGACCTTGATTTAGCATCACATGGCCACATTAACTTATTTGCACAAATAAACTTTTGGAACACAATATAAGAAATAAATAGCTTTTTGTGTCCTGTCCAGTCACTTATTGCAACTCCCAGTAGGTGTGACAGTGTTTTACACTCGTGACCAAACTATGAGTCATCCAGAAAATCAACTTAAGGACCTTCATAATCTGACTTTGTATTAGAAAATCGTTCCTAGCATAAATATTGACATAACCTTTTAATTTAAGTTGTTAAATATGAATATGGCCCCTCATGGTCTGGTTGTAGTGATCTATCTATTAGTGCTGGAATCCTGAAACATTGTCTTAGGTGAAATTTCATTGTAAGATTGGACTAACATGCCCAAATTCTGAAGAGCTGCATTGATCTGAATATTCTGCTGATTTTCACAGTGCTGTTACCTGGAGGAACTGGACAGGATCTTCTGTGTGTGAAAGCTCCTCCATTTCAGCATCTCTCCTCTTCAGCTCTGCGATCTCCTGCTCCAGTTGCTTCATGACTTCTTCAGCTCGACCCACTGCAGCTTCCTCCTGAGCTCTGATCAGCGCTGTCAGTTCAGAGCATCTTCTCTCAATAGATTTGATCAGCTCCGTAAAGATCCTCTCGGTTTCCTGCACTGCTGTTTGTGCAGAGAGCTGTTAGGAGACACAGGGAGAGGATGTTTCTAAATCAGCTATTTTACAGGAACTCCACTCAGGGAGACAGTGAATACATGGCAACACATGAGTCTAATGCTGCTTTCAACTAGAGGTCATAACTTGTTCTCTACTTCTCCACTACCACCAGAAAAGGCCAAAAAAAAAAAAAAAGCCCCCTCGACTCGAAATCCCTACTCATGAACTTGGGGTAGTCTATTCAACTATCAGTTCCTCGGAGTTCAAGGTGTTACACCAAATCAACATGGCTGTGCACAGCATCAGAAGTAAACAAAGTAACACCATTTACCTTTAAAAGTGTTAACTTTAGATCAATCATCATGAACACATGGAAGCATGATTCTGAGCTCTGACTTACCACTTACGAGGTAAGTAAAATGCAGCATATCCGAACCTGAAACAGCTGTTTCAGCTTCAAACTCACCTTGTGAGTCTCCATAGCCTTTATTAGTTCCTGAAGCTGCTTCTCTCTCTCCTGGATTCTCTGCTTGGAGTTTCCCTGCATCTCCAACAACTGCTTCTAAACAGTACCACAGCACATAATTCACCCTCAGTGTGTTACAGGTATTAAATGAGAAATTCTATAAATTGCATAATAAAATTTCACTGGAATCATATAGAAGCAATATTACTCGAGCTAAATGAATTTAAAAATAAAAATTATAATAAGAAAGCAGCTTATTCCTATCCTTTACTAGTTGTAGAAGATGGCTGTAAGATGTTGTTACCTGTTTGTCAGCTCGTCCTGCTGCAGCTGATACTGTATCATGTCCTTTATGTTCATCCATGGTACACAACATGCAGATACACTGCTGATCAGTGTGACAGTAAACCTCCAGCACTTTGTCATGCTGAGAGCAGATCTGCTCCTGGAGTCGTCTGGAGGCTTCCACCAGCTTGTGCTTCTTAAAGGCAGGAGATTCATAGTGAGGCTGGAGGTGAGTTTCACAGAAAGAGGCCAGACACACCAGACAGGACTTGATGGCTTTGGATTTTCTCCCAATGCAGAAATCACACTCCACATCTTCAGGTCCAGCTGAACAGTGAGCAGGACGTGTAGCTTGGAGTACTGTATTCTTCAGTGTCTCCACTACTTCAGCCAGCATGCTGTTTTTACCCACAACAGGTCTTGGAGTGAAGGTTTGTCTACACTGAGGACAGCTATAGACTCCCTTCTGATCCTCCTGATCCCAGCAGCCATTAATACACACCATACAGAAAGTGTGTCCACATGAAATAGCTACTGGATCCTTGATTAGATCCAGACAGATTGGACAGCTGAACTGATCCTGAGCTACTGAAATATTCGCTTCTGCCATTTTACTGAGAAATAAACTCACACAGTCACTTACAGCAGCTCACACTTCCTGGTTCAGTCTGTAAAAGCCGCGTGGAAAACAGGTGTGTCTGACGAAAAGGGGAAACGATATGAAACAGATCCGCCCTCGGACTGAACAGATACAGATTAGTTTCACTTTCGTTTCCGATAAAATAAGAGTGGAGTTGCCAGGTCTGTTTGAGAGATCCGACTTAACCACCATTTAAACTAAATTAATAGTCAACAAATTCAACCCTATTTCAAATATTTTACCCTCTAAAATCTTGTATTAGACAACAATATTTATAAAGTAACCCAACATACACACAGTTTTCTTAATCAATGCTTTTATCAAGGGATGAGAAATGACTTTAGAAAACACTTCAGTGACACAAGCACGTTTTTATAGATAATGTGGCCTACTATGTTATTTTCTTGCACATTTAGTACAGACACAAAAAAACCCTCCAACGTACCAACCAGTCTGGCTTTCAAAACCCAGACAAAAAAATTAAATCAACCTGGCCCCAGCTTCTCAAAGCCTAGGGACAATCACAGATCTGGCAACCCAAAGAGTAGTGGTAAAGGGTGAAGGAAAGCAAGAGCAGTTAATAACAGATACAGATAACGTTCTTCAGATAGCAAAGTATAATGATACGATTTTAATATTTTACATGTAAACCGTACAATACATTACTTGAAATGACGACAATCCCATACGTAGTGTTTATTAAAATTACTTTAAAAATACACTCACTGTCCACTTTATTAGGAACACCTGTTCATTCATACAGTTATCCAATCAGCCAATCATGTGGCAGCAGTGCAGTGTATAATATCATGACAGTGTGTGACAGTAGAAAAATACTTCAAATAAATAAATAAACAAATAAACATCACTCATACTCTCCTGCTTTGGCCTCCATGACTGATTAGAGTGTGACTTGTATTTTTCAAAGAAAATTTGGGAGGGACTTGTCTGACTGATTGTTCTTACTCAGTACTCATGGACAGCAGGCCTTAATGTTTTATGTTTCAGAACTAAAAAACAAAAAAGCAAACACATTCTGTCCATTGTCAGAGGTACAGAGGTTGAGCGTCCATTCTGAAGTGATGAAGACTATGTCCTACTCCCTCCACAGAGCTACAGACCTCACAGTCAGAAGTGTAAAGGTGAAAATACTGGCTGTTGCAAGTGCACTTCAGAATCATTTTCAAAGCAGAAGCTGGTGAAAAATGCTAATGTAACCACAAAAGTCTTAGGTTTAATAATTTGAGGGTTCTGATTAGATGTCTTATGGATGTCAAATTAGTCATAACAATGAAAAAAAGAAAGAATGTCAAGGTTGTTTTTTAAATTTATTTTTATTTTAAATAAGTCAATGATAAGACATCAATTCTGCAATAATACTAAAGTTTATTAGTTATAGTAAAGTACATTTCAGCAGCAACTTTAATGCCATTGCATTATATAACACAATCTGCAATCCTGGTACATTTTGTGTATTGATTTATATTAGATTACTAGACCTGATGAACCTAATGAGCAGATTCAAGCTGTAAAGGTCAAAGAACAAGCATGTGAACAGACAGACCTAAGGTGGTGCTCAAGCACCTGCCCTTTTGGCCTATGACTAGATAAGTGCCCTTTGTGCAAGACTTTGTTTTTATTTTATGTTTTAGGTTTTAATTTACATTTGTCCCATGGCATCAATTCTCAATTAAGTGTGTACCCGAGCCCCTGCCCGTCCCTCTTCGACCTGAGGAGCAGCATCAAAGTCTCCCTGACTTCACTGGTGACAGCCAGGTAATGCTGGTGTTTGCCCTAAGCTTCAGCATTTTTATATTTATACAACGACATTAGTCTACTATTTGTATTGAATGTGCGTTTTACAGTCACAATTTCTACATAAACCATTTCACCCGTTAATTCACTACATTTTATTCCCAACAGCCCACGCTCATACAGTGTAGGAGGCTTTAACATGATCAGAGAGGTGGTGTTGTAGTATAATGTGCTGTCCTCTGCTGGACACTAACATACATATAATAACAAATGAAATAATCTAGTTCTCAAACCGAAATATTATTCCGTAGGATTTCTGCAATTTAAATAACATTTATTGATAAAACATGCCCCAGGGAAGACTCTCTGCAGTCATTACAACCAAAAAGAAATACATTCAAGACCAAATCCTCAGTACATATATGAGTCAGGGATAAGGCATCGAGTTTGTGTTCATGGTCAAGTTTATTGCTCACAGTTCAACAGCAGCTTAAAATGCCATTGCATTATACAACAAAATCTGCAACTCAAAACAGACATACTTTATAGGATTATGTGTCAGGTACATCCTGTACTGTGAGTTATGTTAGTTTACCATTGATAGACTTAATGATGCTAAACATAATGAACATAGTGTGGAGTGTTGAAGGTCAAACAACACACTAACGTTAAAAGACACAAAAATATTGCATTACACAATGTTTCAAAATATGATTTATACATAGAAAGTATACTGATGTGTGATAGTAAAATAAATGTAATATTATTAGGAGCAACACAACACAGAGACTTTATATTTGCTGTGTACAGCTTGTTTCCTCATGACTCCACTGAACACAGTTGTCTGGCTGTAATAAAGCACCACAATATCACAAATTTAAGTAATATAACAAGATTGATTAATAATAATATAGTAGGAGTAAGTACGTAGGAGGAGCAGTGAGGAGTACATTTATTTTAACTTCTTATTTTAACTTGCATTATTTCAACTAATGAAATCTATTTGATAATCCAGTTATTAGAAATAGTAAAAATCCATGCTACCTTAAACCAACATTGTACCATTATGCGGTTTGTATATTTAGGTTTACAGACTGATCACGATCCATACTATCATCATAATTACAATAAATGATCAATTTATTATTTACAACTACTATGTTGCAACAGGTAATATAATGTAATGTGAGACTCTTTCATGTTTTTAAACACAGTTTTGTTTTTTTTAAAAAAAGACTCATTTCTACTTTACTTACTATGCTACAATGGAGCAGAGTTGCCTGATGAGAAGGTTTTACTTTTTTTTAATTTTTATCTGTAGCAATGTTATTTGTTTTCACTATAAAACTGTGTGTAAATTTATGAAGACGTTAGTTTATTAGATGTCAGTTCTTGTCTCAAATCAGATTTTTTTATTATTTATTCACAAAGTCTCTGTGTATTTCTTTTGCTATTGCAGTACACTGTTGTTTTGAGGTAACCCCCATCAAACTGCATGCAGAAACAGACACACACAAAAATCCACTAGCATCACAAAGACCTATTTTAAATGACATAGTTTAACCTTTGATCCCAAGTAAACCATAAACCCGGGGTAAAGAGGCTGAGTGAATGTGGTGTGAACTCTGTGGAGGAGCTTCATCGTGTCAGAGACGCTGTAGAAGGACAGAATCCCTGCCCTGTGATCCACATACACTCCTATTCTAGAGGAGCTGGGTATTACTGGGACATTAATTTGTCTGTTATTGTGACAGAATATGAATTTATTTGGAGAGCAAAACAATCTCCAGGATTGATCATTGAATCCAAACACACACTGATTACCCTTCCTGCTGATGTCTTTATATGAGAATGCTAAAGAAACCCCATCATTTCCACTCCACTCAACCTCCCAGTAACAGCGTCCACATACACTCTCTGTACACAACACCTGGAGATAAGAGTCAAACCTCTCAGCATGATCAGGATAGGACTGTTGTGTTGAACTGCAGGTCACCAACGTGTTCTCCTCAGACAGACAGAGGAGCTTATTAGCTGTGTTGGGATTCAGTCTCAATTGACAGGAATCTGATGGAAAGAAAAACCATTTGCATTTTAAAAAAGGAAATTCCAGACTTAAACATTACAGAAACAACCAGTCTATCAGCTTTTTGTGTGTTGCTTTCTTAGTGATAAAGTAGCTTTACCACCTAAAGATTATACACGCACACACACACACACACACATATATATATATATATATAAGCATGAATATGTATAATTAAAAATACTGACACTGAATTCAACAGACAGAAACTGTTAGCATGGTGTGTGTGTGCGTGTGTGACTTACATTTTAGAAAATCTTCTCTGCTTTGGGGTTCAGGAACAGGAAACATACAGACATAGCTCACTATGGAAACACAGTTACAGGAACTTTATTCAAATAAGGCCAATGAGGAGAGGTTTTATTACATTAAAATAAAACATTTTCAACTGTTGATCAGCCAGGACAAGGATTATGATTAAGGTTCGCTTCTTATGTTTTGTGCAGGAGCTACAAGATACATCTAGTAAAGAAAAGATTATAGCTACCAGATTGGTATGACACAGACTGCATCAGTGGTATGATGTTTAAACATACCAACTCATCAAATCACTTGGAGTTGTTTTGTGTCTTAAACATATATGTGCTGACACTGTAGGACACGCTGCTATTTATGAACATGGAAAAACTGAGGTTGCAGGGCCATTTAGAAGTCTAAACACATCACTTTGGTTTCTGAATTTCCAGGTTTAGAAATGAGTGCCATTAAATTCCATACTCTTCCAAATGTTTTTAGACCTGCACAAGAATTGTGGAAAAATCTAGTCCTTTGTATCTGTGTCAAAAAGCCAATATATGTCTTTTGAGGTTAATGCCTAACAATATACTTATGCCATTTGCATGATGAACTGTTAGCTATAAGCATACAGTATGTCTTAGCTACATTATGCTTGTCATTTAAGTGCAAATATAATGGAGCAAACTGTAGGCCAAATATGCATGGGCTGATTGATTAGATTTGATTCCGGTGGAAAATGTTCATTGTTGGCCAAGGTGTCGCTTTAAAATAACACTAACCTGCTAAAGCAGTTAAATTAAAAAATGAATAGGGCTTTTCTATTTATAATCAATACAGTCATGAGGAAAAGTACATCATCCTTCAATTCTATGTTTTTATTTATCAGGGCCTACATAAAAATTCTGTGGTCCTCACCAACTTCTATAAAAAAAAACAAATGACAAAAAAAAAAAAAAAAAAAAACCACAACCAATTTCAATATGTAGTCATTAAAAAAAAGAAATAGAAAGTGAACCAACATTCAGAAACCAGGTGAGAAAACTAAGTACACCCTATAATTCAGTTACATGTACAACTACCTTTAGCAAAAAAAAATAAATAACTTGAAGTAAATGTTTTCTGTAGGAGTTTATCAATCTCTCACAGTGTTTTAGAGAAATGCTGGCCCACTCTTCTTTACATCATTGCTTCAGCTCATAGATGTTTGAGGGCATTTATTTATGAACAGCTCTCTCAAGATTCCACCACAGCACCTGAAAGGGCCTTTGACTTGGCCATTCCAATAACTTGGTGGTGAATATTGGTGTAGATATTCTTGTACAAATGCCTACCAAACTGATTGTGCGAAATGTATTTGTAGATAATATAATATTCAGAGCTGGTGCTTACCTCCAGCTAATATTTTCCCAAACTCCTCTTTACTGCATTCTTCTACTTTCTCTCTCAGATTAGACACAGACTCTACTACATCCTCAAAAGTGAGATGAGGACTCATGGTGGGTACAACTGCAGATTTAGGAGTGGCCGAGACAGACTGAAAACTCTACATATAGAAAAGGAAACAAAAACTATGAATGGATATACATAGCAGTTACATTACATAGCTGTTGTGTGGCACAGGATGATCTTTGATCGTAGACAAAATTGTACTACACACCAAACTTATTAAAATGAGGAATTGTAAAAAAAGTGTTAAATTAGGAGCTACTATATTGTGAATATACATTCAGTGCTGTTACCTGGAGGAAATGGATGGGATCCTCTGTGTGTGAAAGCTCCTCCATCTCAGAGTCTCTCCTCTTCAGCTCTGCAATCTCCTGCTCCAGCTGCTTCATGACTTCTTCAGCTTCACTCACTACAGCTTTCTCCTGAGCTCTGATCCGTGCTGTCAGTTCAGAGCGTCTTCTCTCAATGGATTTGATCAGAGCAGTAAATAACTTCTCAGTTTTATGCACTGCTGTTTGTGCAGAGCGCTGTTAGGAGACACACACACGTTATTTATTCAACTCTTTTACTGGAACCACAGCTACTGAGACAGTGACTAGATGAAAAAGGAGCATCTGAGTGATCCTGAATCAGCTCTTGCAGGTCCAAACTCACTTTGTGAGTCTCCACAGAATTCCTCAGCTTCTGAAGCTCCTTCTGTCTGTCCTGGATTCTCTGCTTGAATTTTCCCTGCATCTCTAACAACTGCTTCTACACAGAAACACAGCACGTAAATCACCCTCCGTGTGTAAAAGGAATAATATGAGAGAAAATTCTGAAAATGGCTCAATGAAATTTCAGACATTGCACTAAAGCAATTCCACTCAAGGTAAATTTATTTACT
The DNA here is from genome assembly GCF_023375685.1 of Ictalurus furcatus. Taxonomy (NCBI): domain Eukaryota; kingdom Metazoa; phylum Chordata; class Actinopteri; order Siluriformes; family Ictaluridae; genus Ictalurus; species Ictalurus furcatus. The sequence goes on from NC_071261.1 coordinate 31,056,700, forward strand.
AATGAATTTTAAAAAATAAAAAAAAAAGGTTTGTGTCCTTGAGTGGTTGTGAAAGACAGCTGTAAGATATTGTTACCTGTTTGTCAGCTCGTCCTGCTGCAGCTGATACTGTATCATGTCCTTTATGTTTATCTAATATACACAACATGCAGATACACTTCTGATCAGTGCGACAGTAAACCTCCAGCAGTTTGTCATGCTGAGAGCAGATCTGCTCCTGGAGTCGTCTGGAGGCTTCCACCAGCTTGTGCTTCTTAAAGGCAGGAGATTCATAGTGAGGCTGGAGGTGAGTTTCACAGAAAGAGGCCAGACACACCAGACAGGACTTGATGGCTTTGGATTTTCTCCCAGTGCAGGAATCACACTCCACATCTTCAGGTCCAGCTAAACAGTGAGCAGGACGTGTAACTTGGAGTCCAGTCTTCTTCAGTGTCTCCACTACTTCAGCCAGCATGCTGTTTTTACTCACAACAGGTCTTGGAGTGAAGGTTTGTCTACACTGAGGACAGCTATAGACTCCCTTCTGATCCTCCTGATCCCAGCATCCATTAATACACACCATACAGAAAGTGTGTCCACAGAGAATAGTCACTGGATCCTTGAGTAGATCCATACAGATTGGACAGCTGAACTGGTCCTGAAGTCCTAAAATATTCGCTTCTGCCATTTTACTGAAAAATAAACTCACACAGTTACTTACAGCAGCTCACACTTCCAGGTTCAGTCTGTAAAAGCCGCGTGGAAAACAGGTGTGTCTGAAGAAAAGGGGAAACGATATGAAACAGATCCGCCCTCGGACTGAACAGATACAGATTAGTTTGACTTTCGTTTCCGATAAAATAAGAGTAGAGTTGCCAGGTCTGTGTGAGAGAACCGACTTAATCACCATTTAAACTAAACAAATAGTCAACAAGTTGCAAGTGCAACTTCAGAATCATTTTCATAGCAGAAGCTGGTGAAAAATGCTAATGTCACCACAAAAGTCTTAGGTTTAATAATTTGAGGGTTCTGATTAGATGTCTTATGGATGTCAAAATAGTCATAACAATGAAAAAAAAGAAAGAATTTCAAGGTTGTTTTTTTCTTTTTTTTTTAAATAGGTCAATGATAAGACATCAATTCTGCAATTATACTAAAGTTTATTAGTTATAGTAAAGTACATTTCAGCAGCAACTTTAATGCCATTGCATCATATAACACAATCTGCAATCCTGGTACATTTTGTATATTAATTTATATTAGATTACTAGACCGTACAATACATTACTTGAAATGACGACAAACCCATACGTAGTGTTTATTAAAATTACTTTAAAAATACACTCACTGTCCACTTTATTAGGAACACCTGTTCATTCATACAGTTATCCAATCAGCCAATCATGTGGCAGCAGTGCAGTGTATAAAATTATACAGATACAGGTCATGAGCTTCCGTTAACATTCACATCAAATATCAGAATTGGGGAAAAGTGTGATCTCTGTGACTTTAACCGTGACATGGTTGTTGGTACCAGATTGGCTGGTCTGAGTATTTCAGAATTTTTTTTGTTGTTTGTTTAGAAAATAGTGATTATTTCAATTACTGTAGACTTCCTGTCAGTTCAAACCAGTCTGGTCATTTTCCTCCATTCTCTCTCATCAATAAGGCGATTGCCAAATGATTGGCTGATTAGATATCTGCATGAATGTACAGGTGTACGTGTGTTCCTTATAAGGTGGACAGTATGTGACAGTGTTAAAAATAATTCAAATAAATAAATAAATAAACAAATAAACCTCACTCGTACTCTCCTGCTTTGGCCTCCATGACTGATTAGAGTGTGACTTGTATTTTTCAAAGAAAATTTGGGAGGGACTTGTCTGACTGATTGTTCTTACTCAGTACTCATGGACAGCAGGCCTCAATGTTTTATGTTGCAGAACTAAAAAACAAAAAAGCAAACACATTCTGTCCATTGTCAGGGGTACAGAGGTTGAGCGTCCATTCTGAAGTGATGAAGACTATGTCCTACTCCCTCCACAGAGCTACAGACCTCACAGTCAGAAGTGTAAAGGTGAAAATACCGGCTGTTGCAAGTGCACTTCAGAATCATTTTCAAAGCAGAAGCTGGTGAAAAATGCTAATGTAACCACAAAAGTCTTAGGTTTAATAATTTGAGGGTTCTGATGAGATGTCTTATGGATGTCAAATTAGTCATAACAATGAACAAAAGAAAGAATTTCAAGGTTGTTTTATTTATTTATTTATTTTTTAAATAAGTCAATGATAAGACATCAATTCTGCAATTATACTAAAGTTTATTAGTTATAGTAAAGTACATTTCAGCAGCAACTTTAATGCCATTGCATTACATAACACAATCTGCAATCCTGGTACATTTTGTATATTGATTTATATTAGATTACTAGACCTGATGAACCTAATGAGCAGATTCAAGCTGTAAAGGTCAAAGAACAAGCATGTGCACAGACAGACCTAAGGTGGTGCTCAAGCACCTGCCCTTTTGGCTTACGACTAGATAAGTGCCCTTTGTGCAAGACTTTGTTTTTATTTTATGTTTTAGGTTTTAATTTACATTTGTCCCATGGCATCAATTCTCAATTAAGTGTGTACCCGAGCCCCTGCCCGTCCCTCTTCGACCTGAGGAGCAGCATCAAAGTCTCCCTGACTTCACTGGTGACAGCCAGGTAATGATGGTGTTTGCCCTAAGCTTCAGCATTTTTATATTTATACAATGACATTAGTCTACTATTTGTATTGAATGTGCGTTTTGCAGTCACAATTTCTACATAAACCATTTCACCCGTTAATTCACTACATTTTATTCCCAACAGCCCACGCTCATACAGTGTAGGAGGCTTTAACATGATCAGAGAGGTGGTGTTGTAGTATAATGTGCTGTCCTCTGCTGGACACTAACATACATATAATAACAAATGAAATAATCTAGTTCTCAAACCGAAATATTATTCCGTAGGATTTCTGCAATTTAAATAACATTTATTAATAAAACATGCCCCAGGGAAGACTCTCTGCAGTCATTACAACCAAAAAGAAATACATTCAAGACCAAATCCTCAGTACATATATGAGTCAGGGATAAGGCATCGAGTTTGTGTTCATGGTCAAGTTTATTGCTCACAGTTCAACAGCAGCTTAAAATGCCATTGCATTATACAACAAAATCTGCAACTCAAAACAGACATACTTTATAGGATTATGTGTCAGGTACATCCTGTACTGTGAGTTATGTTAGTTTACCATTGATAGACTTAATGATGCTAAACATAATGAACATAGTGTGGAGTGTTGAAGGTCAAACAACACACTAACGTTAAAAGACACAAAAATATTGCATTACACAATGTTTCAAAATATGATTTATACATAGAAAGTATACTGATGTGTGATAGTAAAATAAATGTAATATTATTAGGAGCAACACAACACAAAGACTTTATATTTGCTGTGTACAGCTTGTTTCCTCATGACTCCACTGAACACAGTTGTCTGGCTGTAATAAAGCATCACAATATCACAAATTTAAGTAATATAACAAGATTGATTAATAATAATATAGTAGGAGTAAGTACGTAGGAGGAGCAGTGAGGAGTACATTTATTTTAACTTCTTATTTTAACTTGCATTATTTTAACTAATGAAATCTATTTGATAATCCAGTTATTAGAAATAGTAAAAATCCATGCTACCTTAAACCAACATTGTACCATTATGCGGTTTGTATATTTAGGTTTACAGACTGATCACGATCCATACTATCATCATAATTACAATAAATGATCAATTTATTATTTACAACTACTATGTTGCAACAGGTAATATAATGTAATGTGAGACTCTTTCATGTTTTTAAACACAGTTTTGTTTTTTTTAGGTTTTACTTTTTATTTATTTATTTATTTTTATCTGTAGCAATGCCATTTATTTTCACTATAAAACTGTGTGTAAATTTATGAAGACGTTAGTTTATTAGATGTCAGTTCTTGTCTCAAATCAGATTTTTTTTATTATTTATTAACAAAGTCTCATTGTATATTTCTTTTGCTATTGCAGTACACTGTTGTTTTGAGGTAACCCCCATCAAACTTCATGCAGAAACAGACACACAAAAATCCACTAGCATCACAAAGACCTATTTTAAATGATACAGTTTAACCTTTGATCCCAAGCAAACCAAAAACCCGGGGTAAAGAGGCTGAGTGAATGTGGTGTGAACTCTGTGGAGGAGCTTCATCGTTTCAGAGACGCTGTAGAAAGAGAGAGTTCCTGCCTTGTAATCCACAAACACTCCTATTCTATCAGAGCTGGGGATCATGGAGATATTAGTTTCTTGGTTGTTGTGTAAGAACGAGTAACTATAGGAGTTGCACAGTAAATTCCAGGACTTATCATTGCGTCCAAACTCACACTCATAACTACCTCCCTTCCTACTGATGTTTTTATAGGACAGTGCTATAGAAACCCCATTATTCCCACTCCACTCCACCTCCCAGTAAGAGGGTTCACACACACTCTCACTACACAACACCTGGTGGTAATAGTTAAAGCTCTCTGGATGTTCATACCTCTCTTGATACATATGTACCTGTGGGCCATTCAGATTAATAATATAATCATAAACTAACTGTTCACCTCTGTCAGTTGCCATTCGGCTCGAAGCAGACAGTTCGAGGCAGTGATGTGCTGTGTTGGGATCCAGTGTGAGTTGACAGGAATCTGATGGAAAGAAAATAAGTTATTTAAAAATGTTTTATGTTTTTTGTCTTTGTGGTGGCATAACTGTAACCTAAATATTTAAAGAAAACTTAATCCTACTACAGCGCTGTATTTTTTTCCCCAAAAAACTTTTCTCCCTAATTTAGTCATGGCCAATTCCCACCCTCCAATTAGGTCTCACCTATCTTTCAACTGTGGAGGGCAAAGGCTACCACATGCTTCCTCTTAGGCACATGAAGCCAGCCCACCACATCTTTTCGGACTGCTCCCCAAGCATGAGCTCACAGACACCCATGATTAGCTACTGTCGCTGTGATTGATAGGTCAGATGCCCTACCACCATGAGAACATGGCCAATTATGCTCTCTTGTACTCCTGGCCATGGATGGCTGTGGCATCGTCAGAATTTGAACTTGTAATTTATGGATGATGCTTTTTTGTTGTGTGGCTGTGCCTGTGTGTATGGACGAGACACTTACACTGTAGACATTGCTCTCTGCTTTGGGGTGGTAAGATCACGACTTTCTTCACTATGAAACAATTACAGATACAATCACTGTTATTACAATGAGATAAATGAACGAAACATTTTTTAAAGGAATTAAAGCTCACTTTAAAACCTTGGGAGATACCGAACAATGTTGGGCTTCTCAGTTGGCCTCCTTCGACTTTGAGGTTCGGTATCATTCTGGGAGGAGCAACCAGAACACTGATGCTCTCTCTAGACAGAATCAGTTTTGTCAGGATTGGTGAGGCAGACAGCAGAGGCAGAACCGGTAGTACAGGTCAATCAAGCGGTGACAGCATTGCCCAGCTTTTCCTGTGAGGATCTGAGCTTGCTACAGGAGGTGGATCCTGATATTAAAAGGGTTTTGGCATTTTGGGAGCAGGGGTTATTTCCCAGCTTGAAAAAGCTGGGCGGTTTTGTCACGGTTTCCCCTTTAAGCAGCGCGCTGGAGAGCATGTGGGCACGCTCTTCGTATGTTGACAGTCGTGACATGGTTTACTATGGACACGTGCTTTTGTTATGTTTGTTATGTCTCCTCCCTGTTCTGTCATTGGCTATTGTTTAAGCGTGTGTCTAGATTGGTGTCAGCCATCAGCACTTAAAACGCTGATTATGTTTGTATATATACCGCGCGCCTCCCAGCACACGCGTGGAGTATTAGATTTGTTTAATTTAGATATGTTAGAGACAGTAGATAGAAATAGTCCTGGTCCATGTTATGTTTCATGTTAGATTTGTGCATTTAGTCCAGGCTGGTTTTTCCGCTCCCAGTTCCTAGTCATAGTTTATGTTTCTTGTTTTGTATCTTGACTCTGTTTTCCATGACCGCGAGCTTGATTCCTGCTTTGCCCCGTTTATGCCTGTTTGCCGATCGCCCGACCTTTTGCATGTTTTTGTACTACGTTTTTGGATTACGATCTGGATTTATCTGCCTGTGTCTCCCTCAATAAAACTGTTAACTGCACTTGCATCTGTCCTAATCTCCCTTACGTCTCGGGACATGACAATTAAGTAAAACATAAAACACCTTGCCTTTATATGTTTTTTTGTTTGTTTGTTTAAATACAAGTACATTTACAAATAACTCCTCTTTGTTTTTATTAGCATTTTCCATACTGTCCCAACTTTTTTGTAATTGTTTCCAATTGTATTAATACATTCTATTATTTTTACTGTTGAATGTATATCTTATTTTCTTTTTTTTTTCATGATTATGTGTGAACATATATGATTTAATCATTAAGAATCCATTTCATTTGATGTTTTTGTCACAATGTCTGCATGCCAGTTATAATGTACACATGCCTGTTTTTATGTATTTGTCCCGTTTCTTAGTCTATCTTGGGCCCGAGTTTATGTCTACTCTTTATCTTAGCCTTGTAAATTGCCTGGTCTCTTCACACGCACACTCCAGTATATAAGCTAGTTGAGAACATCTGATCTTTAGGCTAGGAGGAACCGGTTTGTCTCTTACTACAATTTCTCTTACTATAACCTGGCTCCAAGTCTCCTGGTTCTTCAAACCAGTCTCCTGGTTCTTCTTCTGGTGAAATGGCAGTATTTTTACATCGTCCAGGAAAGATTTACAGCATTACAATGGACTTATGTTTTTTTTAATTCTTCCACCACACAGAATTAAGCACAACTTTATCAAATAATCAAAACAGAAGAAAGGATCATTCAGAAAGGATAATCTATCTATAAATTAAAAAAACAAAAAAACATTAGATTGACCACCAATACCACCCAGGCAAATAATAAGACTTTCCCACTATGACCACCATCACCTAAAATGCATTATTAGACATTATATCACAATTTAGCAGGATTGACCACAAAATTCTTGAGGACACAGTTTGGCAACTGCAGCCTTGATATTCTACC
>NC_071261.1:31068831-31121331 GCF_023375685.1 Ictalurus furcatus
TGCTATTGAGCTTTAAATTATGATGTATTTTGTGTATGAGCCCATGCTGTAGTGAAATACATGGCAATATTTACATATGATTTAATAGTTTATTTTATTAAATATCAACAATGTAAAAGGTGTGCATTATTGCTGACACCTAGACGAACAATTCTACAGTTGGTTATATGACTGTAAGTCATTCCCTTCAAAAGCTATTGAAGTTAGAAACGTGTTTAACACTAGCTGCGTTTACATGGACAACAATAATCCACTATTAATCCGATTAAGACCATACTTTGATTAAGAAACTACCATGTAAACAGCATTTTTTACAATTTTGACTACATAATCAAATTAAGCTCTAATTGAATTAAGACAGGTGGAGTACTCCTGTTTTAGTCGCATTATGGACGTGTATTACAGACATGTAAACACCTTAATCACACTATTAACGTCGTGTGAGCGTTTTCACCGCATTTCGCGACAGGACACGATCACACACGGCAGTTTTACACTTTACGGCGAACAAGAGCGTTCGGCCGCGTCCCAAATCGCATACTTGCCTACTATAGGCCTGTAGTGGGGAAAAATTCATGTATCTCGGCTACTATATAGACGGTAACTACGCGATTTGGGACACACCCACCACTTCAAGCAGTCGTCTATTAGCACGTACAGCATGACAAATAATTAACTGCACTTAAAGCGTTCGTAAAATAAATAAATAAATAAAAACACCCAAAACTGTATACGGTACCATAACGAAGACGAACTGTATGTGGATACGTGAAATTCTGGAGGGACGTCGGACGGCGTGGCACGGTGACGTAATGACGTGGGCTGTTAATCTTATTATGTTCTAAAACATGTCAAACGTGAACATGACTGGAGTATTCTAAAAGCGACTCATGTAAACACCTTAATCACATTATTATCTTACTCACAGTAAGGTCAATAATTAGATTACTGCTGTCCATGTAAACGTAGTCACTGTACGTGTGTAACTTTAGAGACGGTCCCTAAATTTCCGCATATCCGCGAATATCGAACGTCCAACGTCAAGCCAACTTTATTCCAGCACATGTCTCAACATAATATGATTTTTATTCTAAGTGCAGACCTTTTAAGAAAATGACGGTTGGTGATGACATAAGTGTAAACCATATATAATATTATATTTGGCGTGATTCTCTCAACATAATAGGATTGCTTGATCTAAGTGCAGACCATAAGTGCAAAATGTATGTAATATTATCTTTGATATACAACTCTCAACATAATTAGGATTGAAGATGATGACCGTTAACGACAGCTGTTAAGAACATGACAGTTGGTGATGACCATTTACGACAGCTAATTAGAAAATCACGGTTGGTGATGACTATTAACAACAGCTAATAAGAAAATGACAGTTGGTGATGACCTTTGACCTGCCAACATAATTAGATTTGATGATGACCTAGACCTGTCACATCCAATTAGTGATTTTAGGTAGCTTACAAAATATACAAACTATCTCTCTCTCTAGCTGTTTGACTTTTCCCAATTGGAATGGTCAAATCTGAAATTATTGTTTGGCTGCTCCAGGAACATCACCCAGTCAGTGCCCTAGCTAATGTGGAGGGATACATTCTGCAGTGCCTTGGACAACAGTACTGTGTGATTTCATATGTTGCTGTGGTCAGAATATGGTGTGATGGAGTGAGAACTCGAATTTGGTATTGGTCTGTATATCACAAAGTTGAGTAGGTATGAATTGTTAATTTGTCCCCTAGCACATTAGTGTTGGACCTCTCCACAGGTAGGTTGGGGGTACCACTGAACTACCTAATATTGTTATAGACCATAGTGGAGCTACAGTGAGTTTTTAATGATTGTTTGTTGCATTGGATTTTAAATATTTGTTACTCTTCATTTGCAATAAATATAAACTTGTTTCAAATTCACATTTCCACTTGTCTTCTTTCTTTCATTCCAGTCACTTACCAAAGTTGCAGGAATTAACACTGTTAGTGCAGAATGGGTCACATTGGGACTGGACTTTGGTGATACTCCCGATGTTGATTCAGAACAATATTGGGTGATGGCAGGTGTTTGCTGGTGGCTTTTAACAGTAGCTTTATGTTTTTCTGACTTCCTATGCAACTCTAAGGCCTTTATACCCAAAGTTCCTAATTTGAAAGTTTTCTTGCACAATGCAGCGGGCTTTAAATTTGTAATTTTCAACATGCTTCACCCAAGCACAAATACACTGTTCTCGAGCCAGATCTTGTTGAACTTGACCTTACCCATATTAGATGGAAGTAATTTTAACGGAAACAATTTTAAATGATTACTTCTAGAAGTAGCCATTTTTTAATGTGAGGCAGCGCCCCGTTAGCCCACACACCACATCATGACACACTGGGCATGCGCCGATAAATTCTGACCAGGCTGCACAGTTTGCATGAATTGTTATTGGTCCCATTTTGTAACAGCGTAAACAGTACAAATTTTTCCCCAAAAAAACTTTTAGAACTTATAAAAGTTTAGAACTTTATAAAATTAACGTTAACTTCATAAACCAAACACTTTTTAAGACCTGTAAAAAAATATGTATTTAAGTATTTAAGACATTTTACATATTTGAGACATTTAAAGGCATTTTAAGGCCTAAAATTTGGAGTATTAGATTTTAGACTTTTTAAGGACAAACTTTCCCAATATTTCACAAACTTTACAGCAATTTTATTAAGAGACACAGTTATATTTTGTGCAAGTGCCATTCTGATGTGTTTAAATGTTTATTAAATATTGATGGATTTTTCATTTTTATTTTCACGAATGTCTAACAAACTGTATTTTAAGACAATATAACATTACAGCTTACCTCCACTTGATATCTTCTCACACTCAGTGTTACTGCACTCTTCAACGTTCTCTCTCAGCTGAGACACAGATGTTATTACATCCTCAAAAGTTAGAGTAGAGCTGAACGTGATGGTGGGCAAGTTCGAAGATCCAGTTGGGGTTGCGACAGACTGAAAACTCTACAAAAAACAAAGGGAACCAGAAACTGAGTGAATTTGGTTAAGATAACAGACACGTCACACAGAATACTGCTTCTAAACTGTGATAGAGAGAGTAGGTAGTTCTATATTAAAATAAAAATAGATAATAAGAAACAGCATGCCATTACATACTTGACCCTAGACAGAACTGGAAAAAAGTTTCATTGCAACAGCCAGTTTTGTGCCGTATCCAGAGTTCACCTCAGAGGTAACTTTGAACTTTGAATACAGCACTCAGACAGGTGTACACGATTTGTCCGTTTGGCAGGGAGCAGACTTTGGCAAAAACAGAGCGTGTGATGCTGACCATGAACTTATATATTGTTGCTGAATATATGGCTCAATGCCTTGTATTTCCTCATTTGTAAGTCGCTTTGGATAAAAGCGTCTGCTACATGAATAAACGTAAATGTAAATGTCAATGGAGTAACAGTATGAGGTCCAGCACCAGTCTGACTGTCTGATATAACCACAATACTTTCCCCTTAGATTCATGAATTGTACCATAAGCCCACTCAGAATCTACAGAATGACATTCTACTGCAAAATTTTATCATTATTATGGCATTATATCATTTAATTAAGCATATAGTCTGCATTTGCCACAGGAGGCAGAGCTTATCATTGGGACTGAACTTTAGATGGATGAAATTATGAACATCTCTTACTGGGTATGTTTTGAGGAGAGAAATTAACAAACCATTGTCAATGATTTTATTAATATGATGAATCAAATTATCAAATGAACAGCATGGTGTAATAACACATGCCTTGCACACATGATGTCATATCACAGCAAACCAATGACTACATTTCCAATCCTGCACCGCAAACATGGCCGCCATGGACTGCAATTCCCAGAACATTCATTCATTGTAATGACGGACACCTGCATCCAATCTCACGCACAATCACACCACAGTTTAAAAGGACTTTCTAGGCATTCACGCTTTGTGAAATATTAGTGTTGTCACAGTACCAAGCGTTTATACCCTGGTCCTCGGTTTGTTTCATGTTCCTTGATCTTGTTCTTGTTTCTCATCTTGATTCTTGCCTTGCCTAGTTTATGCCTGTTTGTAGATCGCCTGACCCATTGCCTGTTTTTTTGACCACGCTATTGTCTCATGATTTGGATTTGTCTGCCTGCCTCTCTTTAATAAAAGTCTTTAACTGCACTTGCATCCTAACCTTCATTAAAAGGATAACGTGACTCATTATAATTTCATGACCTTGATTTAGCATCACATGGCCACATTAACTTATTTGCACAAATAAACTTTTGGAACACAATATAAGAAATAAATAGCTTTTTGTGTCCTGTCCAGTCACTTATTGCAACTCCCAGTAGGTGTGACAGTGTTTTACACTCGTGACCAAACTATGAGTCATCCAGAAAATCAACTTAAGGTCCTTCATAATCTGACTTTGTATTAGAAAATCGTTCCTAGCATAAATATTGACATAACCTTTTAATTTAAGTTGTTAAATATGAATATGGCCCCTCATGGTCTGGTTGTAGTGATCTATCTATTAGTGCTGGAATCCTGAAACATTGTCTTAGGTGAAATTTCATTGTAAGATTGGACTAACATGCCCAAATTCTGAAGAGCTGCATTGATCTGAATATTCTGCTGATTTTCACAGTGCTGTTACCTGGAGGAACTGGACAGGATCCTCTGTGTGTGAAAGTTCCTCCATTTCAGCATCTCTCCTCTTCAGCTCTGCGATCTCCTGCTCCAGTTGCTTCATGACTTCTTCAGCTCGACCCACTGCAGCTTCCTCCTGAGCTCTGATCAGCGCTGTCAGTTCAGAGCATCTTCTCTCAATAGATTTGATCAGCTCCGTAAAGATCCTCTCGGTCTCCTGCACTGCTGTTTGTGCAGAGAGCTGTTAGGAGACACAGGGAGAGGATGTTTCTAAATCAGCTATTTTACAGGAACTCCACTCAGGGAGACAGTGAATACATGGCAACACATGAGTCTAATGCTGCTTTCAACTAGAGGTCATAACTTGTTCTCTACTTCTCAACCTCCACCAGAAAAGGCCAAAAAAAAAAAAAAGCCCCCTCGACTCGAAATCCCTGCTCATGAACTTGGGGTAGTCTATTCAACTATCAGTTCCTCCGAGTTCAAGGTGTTACACCAAATCAACATGGCTGTGCACAGCATCAGAAGTAAACAAAGTAACACCATTTACCTTTAAAAGTGTTAACTTTAGATCAATCATCATGAACACATGGAAGCATGATTCTGAGCTCTGACTTACCACTTACGAGGTAAGTAAAATGCAGCATATCCGAACCTGAAACAGCTGTTTCAGCTTCAAACTCACCTTGTGAGTCTCCATAGCCTTTATTAGTTCCTGAAGCTGCTTCTCTCTCTCCTGGATTCTCTGCTTGGAGTTTCCCTGCATCTCCAACAACTGCTTCTAAACAGTACCACAGCACATAATTCACCCTCAGTGTGTTAAAGGAATTAAATGAGAGAAATTCTATAAATTGCATAATAAAATTTCACTGGAATCATATAGAAGCAATATTACTCGAGCTAAATGAATTTAAAAATAAAAATTATAATAAGAAAGCAGCTTATTCCTATCCTTTACTAGTTGTAGAAGATGGCTGTAAGATATTGTTACCTGTTTGTCAGCTCGTCCTGCTGCAGCTGATACTGTATCATGTCCTTTATGTTCATCCATGGTACACAACATGCAGATACACTGCTGATCAGTGTGACAGTAAACCTCCAGCACTTTGTCATGCTGAGAGCAGATCTGCTCCTGGAGTCGTCTGGAGGCTTCCACCAGCTTGTGCTTCTTAAAGGCAGGAGATTCATAGTGAGGCTGGAGGTGAGTTTCACAGAAAGAGGCCAGACACACCAGACAGGACTTGATGGCTTTGGATTTTCTCCCAGTGCAGGAATCACACTCCACATCTTCAGGTCCAGCTGAACAGTGAGCAGGACGTGTAGCTTGGAGTCCTGTACTCTTCAGTGTCTCCACTACTTCAGCCAGCATGCTGTTTTTACCCACAACAGGTCTTGGAGTGAAGGTTTGTCTACACTGAGGACAGCTATAGACTCCCTTCTGATCCTCCTGATCCCAGCAGCCATTAATACACACCATACAGAAAGTGTGTCCACATGAAATAGCTACTGGATCCTTGATTAGATCCAGACAGATTGGACAGCTGAACTGATCCTGAGCTACTGAAATATTCGCTTCTGCCATTTTACTGAGATATAAACTCACACAGTCACTTACAGCAGCCCACACTTCCTGGTTCAGTCTGTAAAAGCCGCGTGGAAAACAGGTGTGTCTGACGAAAAGGGGAAACGATATGAAACAGATCCGCCCTCGGACTGAACAGATACAGATTAGTTTCACTTTCGTTTCCGATAAAATAAGAGTGGAGTTGCCAGGTCTGTTTGAGAGAACCGACTTAACCACCATTTAAACTAAATTAATTGTCAACAAATTCAACCCTATTTCAAATATTTTACCCTCTAAAATCCTGTATTAGACAACAATATTTATAAAGTAACCCAACATACACACAGTTTTCTTAATCAATGCTTTTATCAAGGGATGAGAAATGACTTTAGAAAACACTTCAGTGACACAAGCACGTTTTTATAGATAACGTGGCCTACTATGTTATTTTCTTGCACATTTAGTACAGACACAAAAAAACCCTCCAACGTACCAACCAGTCTGGCTTTCAAAACCCAGACAAAAAAATTTAATCAACCTGGCCCCAGCTTCTCAAAGCCTAGGGACAATCACAGATCTGGCAACCCAAAGAGTAGTGGTAAAGGGTGAAGGAAAGCAAGAGCAGTTAATAACAGATACAGATAACGTTCTTCAGATAGCAAAGTATAATGATACGATTTTAATATTTTACATGTAAACCGTACAATACATTACTTGAAATGACGACAATCCCATACGTAGTGTTTATTAAAATTACTTTAAAAATACACTCACTGTCCACTTTATTAGGAACACCTGTTCATTCATACAGTTATCCAATCAGCCAATCATGTGGCAGCAGTGCAGTGTATAATATCATGACAGTGTGTGACAGTAGAAAAATACTTCAAATAAATAAATAAACAAATAAACATCACTCATACTCTCCTGCTTTGGCCTCCATGACTGATTAGAGTGTGACTTGTATTTTTCAAAGAAAATTTGGGAGGGACTTGTCTGACTGATTGTTCTTACTCAGTACTCATGGACAGCAGGCCTTAATGTTTTATGTTTCAGAACTAAAAAACAAAAAAGCAAACACATTCTGTCCATTGTCAGGGGTACAGAGGTTGAGCGTCCATTCTGAAGTGATGAAGACTATGTCCTACTCCCTCCACAGAGCTACAGACCTCACAGTCAGAAGTGTAAAGGTGAAAATACTGGCTGTTGCAAGTGCACTTCAGAATCATTTTCAAAGCAGAAGCTGGTGAAAAATGCTAATGTAACCACAAAAGTCTTAGGTTTAATAATTTGAGGGTTCTGATTAGATGTCTTATGGATGTCAAATTAGTCATAACAATGAAAAAAAGAAAGAATGTCAAGGTTGTTTTTTTAATTTATTTTTATTTTAAATAAGTCAATGATAAGACATCAATTCTGCAATAATACTAAAGTTTATTAGTTATAGTAAAGTACATTTCAGCAGCAACTTTAATGCCATTGCATTATATAACACAATCTGCAATCCTGGTACATTTTGTGTATTGATTTATATTAGATTACTAGACCTGATGAACCTAATGAGCAGATTCAAGCTGTAAAGGTCAAAGAACAAGCATGTGCACAGATAGACCTAAGGTGGTGCTCAAGCACCTGCCCTTTTGGCCTATGACTAGATAAGTGCCCTTTGTGCAAGACTTTGTTTTTATTTTATGTTTTAGGTTTTAATTTACATTTGTCCCATGGCATCAATTCTCAATTAAGTGTGTACCCGAGCCCCTGCCCGTCCCTCTTCGACCTGAGGAGCAGCATCAAAGTCTCCCTGACTTCATTGGTGACAGCCAGGTAATGATGGTGTTTGCCCTAAGCTTCAGCATTTTTATATTTATACAATGACATTAGTCTACTATTTGTATTGAATGTGCGTTTTGCAGTCACAATTTCTACATAAACCATTTCACCCGTTAATTCACTACATTTTATTCCCAACAGCCCACGCTCATACAGTGTAGGAGGCTTTAACATGATCAGAGAGGTGGTGTTGTAGTATAATGTGCTGTCCTCTGCTGGACACTAACATACATATAACAACAAATGAAATGATCTAGTTCTCAAACCGAAATATTATTACGTAGGATTTCTGCATTTTAAATAACGTTTATTGATAAAACATGCCCCAGGGGAGACTCTCTGCAGTCATTACAACCAAAAAGAAATACATTCAAGACCAAATCCTCAGTACATATATGAGTCAGGGATAAGGCATCGAGTTTGTGTTCATGGTCAAGTTTATTGCTCACAGTTCAACAGCAGCTTAAAATGCCATTGCATTATACAACAAAATCTGCAACTCAAAACAGACATACTTTATAGGATTATGTGTCTGGTACATCCTGTACTGTGAGTTATGTTAATTTACCATTGATAGACTTAATGATGCTAAACATAATAAACATAATGTGGAGTGCTGAAGGTCAAACAACACACTAATGTTAAAAGACACAATATTGCATTACACAATGTTTCAAAATATGATTTATACATAGAAAGTATACTGATGTGTGAGAGTAAAATAGATGTAATATTATTAGGAGCAACACAACACAAAGACTTTATATTTGCTGTGTACAGGTTGTTTCCTCATGACTCCACTGAACACAATTGTCTGGCTGTAATAAAGCATCACAATAT
This sequence comes from Ictalurus furcatus, assembly GCF_023375685.1. Classification (NCBI taxonomy): domain Eukaryota; kingdom Metazoa; phylum Chordata; class Actinopteri; order Siluriformes; family Ictaluridae; genus Ictalurus; species Ictalurus furcatus. The sequence goes on from NC_071261.1 coordinate 31,077,744, forward strand.
CACAAATTTAAGTAATATAACAAGATTGATTAATAATATAGTAGGAGTAAGTACGTAGGAGGAGCAGTGAGTAGTAAATTTATTTTAACTTCTTATTTTAACTTGTATTATTTTAACTAATGAAATCTATTTGATAATCCAGTTATTAGAAATAGTAAAAATCCATGCTACCTTAAACCAACACTGTACCATTATGCGATTTGTATATTTAGGTTTACAGACTGATCACGATCCATACTATCATCATAATTACAATAAATGATCAATTTATTAGCTACAACTACTATGTTGCCACAGGTAATATAATGTATGTGAGACTCTTTCATGTTTTTAAACACAGTTTTTTTTTTCTTTTTTTAAAAAAAGGCTAATTTCTACTGTTCTTACTATTCTACAATGGAGCAGTGTTGCCCGATGAGAAGGTTTTACTTTTTATTTATTTATTTATTTTTATCTGTAGCAATGCCGTTTGATTTCACTATAAAACTGTATTTTCTAAAAAATTATGAAGACGTTAGTTTATTAGATGTCAGTTCTTGTCTCAAATCAGATTTGTTTTATTTATTCACATAGTCTCATTGTATATTTCTTTTGCTATTGCAGTACACTGTTGTTTTGAGGTAACCCCCATCAAACTGCATGCAGAAACAGACACACACAAAAATCCACTGGTATCACAAAGCTCTGAAAATGATCTATTTTAAATGACATAGTTTAAGATTTGATCCTTTACAAACCATAAACCCGGGGTAAAGAGGCTGAGTGAATGTGGTGTGAACTCTGTGGAAGAGCTTCATCGTGTCAGAGACGCCGTAGAAGGACAGAATCCCTGCCCTGTGATCCACATACACTCCTATTCTAGAGGAGCTGGGCATTACTGGGACATTAATTTGTCTGTTATTGTGACAGAATATGAATTTATTTGGAGAGCAAAACAATCTCCAGGATTGATCATTGAATCCAAACACACACTGATTACCCTTCCTGCTGATGTCTTTACATGACACTGCTATAGAAACCCCATCATTCCCATTCCACTCAAAACTGTTTTCCTCCATGCTCGTGTCTTCATATGACTCTGCTATAGAAACCCCATCATTCCCACTCCACTCAAAACTGTTTTCCTCCATGCTCGTGTCTTCATATGACTCTGCTATAGAAACCCCATCATTCCCACTCCACTCAAAACTGTTTTCCTCCATGCTCATGTCTTCATATGACTCTGCTATAGAACCCACACTCCACTCAACCTCCCAGTAACAGCGTCCACACACACTCTCTGTACACAACACCTGGAGATAAGAGTCAAACCTCTCAGCATGATCAGGATAGGACTGTTGTGTTGAACTGCAGGTCACCAACGTGTTCTCCTCAGACAGACAGAGGAGCTTATTAGCTGTGTTGGGATTCAGTCTCAATTGACAGGAATCTGATGGAAAGAAAAACCATTTGCATTTTAAAAAAGGAAATTTCAGACTTAAACATTACAGAAACAACCAGTCTATCAGTTTTTGTGTTGATAACTTAGTGCTAAAGTAGCTTAACCACCTTAAGATATATATATATATATATATATATATATATATATATATATATATATATATATATATATATATATATGAAGCATGCATTTGTATAATTAAAAATATTGTCTGTCATGATTTCCCCTTGAGACAGTGCTACAGTTTGCAGCGTGCTCGTAAAGCCGGACTGCATGCGCGTGCACGAGCCAGGTGCGCAAGTTGTTTATGACTGTGACTTTGTTTACTGTGGACATGTGCGTTTGTTTTGATTATGTTCTGTCTCCGCCCCCGTTTAGTCACTGGTTGTTGTCCGAAGGTGTGCCAATATTGCTTTCAGCTGTCCGTGTTTACCCATGATTACGTTATTCATTTAAACCCCTCATGTCTCTGTGCAATTCGCACAGTATTGAGTTTAGCTCATGACCTAGCTCTCGTTTCTCAGTTAACGGTTCATGTTTCCTGTGATTGACCTTGTTTCTCGTTTTCCTCGTTTTATGCCCGTTTGCCAATTGCCTGACCCTTTGCCTGTTTTGACCACATCTCTGTATCACTATTTGGATTTGTCTGCCTGCCCTCTTAAACGTCTTTATCTGCATTTGCATCCATACTCAACTCCATTAGATCCTGGAACGTTACACTGACACTGAACTCAGGAGATAGAAACTGTTAGCATGGTGTGTGTATGCGACTTACATTTGAGAAAATCTTCTCTGCTTTGGGGTTCAGGAACAGGAAACATACAGACATAGCTCACTATGGAAACAAAGTTACAGGAACTTTATTCAAATCAATGAGGCCTTAAGGGATTAAGGTTTGCTTCTTATGTTTTGTGCAGGAGCTACAAGATATATCTAGTAATGAAAAGATTATAGTTACCAGCTTGGTATGACACAGACTACATCAATGTTATGATGTCTAAATCATCAAATCACTCGGAGTTGTTCCGTATCTTAAACATAGATGTGCTGACAATGTAGGACACACTGCTATTTATGAACATGGAAAACTGAGCCAAAAGCAGATCCATTTAGAAGTCTAAACAAATCGCTTTGGTTTCTGAATGTCCAGGTTTATAATTGAGTGCCATTAAATTCCATACTCTTCCAAATGTTTTTAGACCTGCACAAGAATTGTGAAAAAAAATCTATTCTTTTGTATCTGTGTCAAAAAGCCAAAATATGTCTTTTGAGGTTAATGCCTAACAATATACTTATGCCATTTGCATGATGAACTGTTAGCTATAAGCATACAGTATGTCTTAGCTACATTATGCTTGTCACTTAAGTGCAAATATAATGAAGCAAACTGTAGGCCAAATATGCATGGGCTGATTGATTAGATTTGATTCCGGAGGAAAATGTTCATTGTTGGCCAAGGTGTCGCTTTAAAATAACACTAACCTGCTAAAGCAGTTAAATTAAAAAATGAATAGGGCTTTTCTATTTATAATCAATACAGTCATAGGAAAAAGTACATCATCTTTCAATTCTATGTTTTTATTTATCAGGGCCTACATAACAATTCTGTGGTCCTCACCAACTTCTATAAAAAAAAATTTAAAAAATGACATCAGGTGACAACAACAACAAAAAAAACACACAACCGATTTCAATATGTAGTCATTAAAAAAAAAGAGAACCAACATTCAGAAACCAGGTGAGAAAACTAAGTACACCCTATAATTCAGTTACATGTACAACCTTTAGCAAAAAAAATAAATAACTTGAAGTAAATGTTTTCTGTAGGAGTTTATCAATCTCTCACAGTGTTTTAGAGAAATGCTGGCCCACTCTTCTTTACATCATTGCTTCAGCTCATAGATGTTTGAGGGCATTTATTTATGAACAGCTCTCTCAAGATTCCACCACAGCACCTGAAAGGGCCTTTGACTTGGCCATTCCAATAACTTGGTGGTGAATATTGGTGTACATTTTCTTGTACAAATGCCTACCAAACTGATTGTGTGAAATGTATTTGTAGATAATATAATATTCAGAGCTGGTGCTTACCTCCAGCTAATATTTTCCCAAACTCCTCTTTACTGCATTCTTCTACTTTCTCTCTCAGATTAGACACAGACTCTACTACATCATCAAAAGTGAGATGAGGACTGATGGTGGGTACAACTGCAGATTTAGGAGTGGCTGAGACAGACTGAAAACTCTACATATAGAAAAGGAAACAAAAACTATGAATGGATATACATAGCAGTTACATTACATAGCTGTTGTGTGGCACAGGATGAGCTTTGATCGTAGACAAAACTGTACTACACACCAAACTTATTAAAATGAGGAATTGTAAAAAAGTGTTAAATTAGGAGCTACTATATTGTGAATATACATTCAGTGCTGTTACCTGGAGGAAATGGATGGGATCCTCTGTGTGTGAAAGCTCCTCCATCTCAGAGTCTCTCCTCTTCAGCTCTGCAATCTCCTGCTCCAGCTGCTTCATGACTTCTTCAGCTTCACTCACTACAGCTTTCTCCTGAGCTCTGATCAGTGCTGTCAGTTCAGAGCATCTTCTCTTAATGGATTTGATCAGAGCAGTAAATAACTTCTCAGTTTCATGCACTGCTGTTTGTGCAGAGCGCTGTTAGGAGACACACACACGTTATTTATTCAACTCTTTTACTGGAACCACAGCTACTGAGACAGTGACTAGATGAAAAAGGAGCATCTGAGTGATCCTGAATCAGCTCTTGCAGTTCCAAACTCACTTTGTGAGTCTCCACAGAATTCCTCAGCTTCTGAAGCTCCTTCTGTCTGTCCTGGATTCTCTGCTTGAATTTTCCCTGCATCTCTAACAACTGCTTCTACACAGAAACACAGCACGTAAATCACCCTCCGTGTGTAAAAGGAATAATATGAGAGAAAATTCTGAAAATGGCTCAATGAAATTTCAGACATTGCACTAAAGCAATTCCACTCAAGGTAAATTTATTTACTAATGAATTTTAAAAAATAAAAAAAGGTTTGTGTCCTTGAGTGGTTGTGAAAGACAGCTGTAAGATATTGTTACCTGTTTGTCAGCTCGTCCTGCTGCAACTGATACTGTATCATGTCTTTTATGTGTATCTAACATACACAACATGCAGATACACTTCTGATCAGTGCGACAGTAAACCTCCAGCAGTTTGTCATGCTGAGAGCAGATCTGCTCCTGGAGTCGTCTGGAGGCTTCCACCAGCTTGTGCTTCTTAAAGGCAGGAGATTCATAGTGAGGCTGGAGGTGAGTTTCACAGAAAGAGGCCAGACACACCAGACAGGACTTGATGGCTTTGGATTTTCTCCCAGTGCAGAAATCACACTCCACATCTTCAGGTCCAGCTGAACAGTGAGCAGGACGTGTAGCTTGGAGTCCCGTCTTCTTCAGTGTCTCCACTACTTCAGCCAGCATGCTGTTTTTACTCACAACAGGTCTTGGAGTGAAGGTTTGTCTACACTGAGGACAGCTATAGACTCCCTTCTGATCCTCCTGATCCCAGGAGCCATTAATACACACCATACAGAAAGTGTGTCCACATGAAATAGCTACTGGATCCATGATTAGATCCAGACAGATTGGACAGCTGAACTGATCTTGAAGTCCTAAAATATTCACTTCTGCCATTTTACTGAAAAATAAACTCACACACAGTCACTTACAGCAGCTCACACTTCCAGGTTCAGTCTGTAAAAGCTGTGTGGAAAACAGGTGTGTCTGAATGTCACCTGAATTTTACTGATAAGAAAAAAACAATAAAACACAGTTATAAAAAAAAAAATCTGCAAGCACTCAGACCGAACAGCACTGGGTGGATCACTTTGACTTTCTTTTCTGTTGAAGCAGCATAAATGCAGGATGCAGAGTGAGAAAGTTGTTAACATTGTTCAGTGATTCCCTTCTGTCAAAAAAGTAGGCTGATTTTAGATTTTAAAGAGAAATTCTGAAGAAGAAAACAATTTGTCTTCTAAACTTATTTGTGTTTTGTTTTCACTTAATAGGACGTTTTAATGTGATGATGTGCTGCCCCCTTCTGGACAATAAAAGCATTCACTTGTGTCATTTTAAATAAATAAAAATAAATAAACACGACGATGAATTTTAGTATCCTAATACTAGTATACTAATACTATCTTTGTAGACAAATCATTTTTTAAGAAAATAACACGACAGTTAATTAGAAAATTTCAAATCCATTTATGGAACAGCTACTACCTAAACCAACTCAGCCTGTGTTTTGGCGATGCCATTCATTTGGCTTTCCTGTAAGGGTAGTCATTTAAGTCAAGCAGTAAGGAATAAAGGTCTGCTACATCTAGTGTATGTGTTATTATAAGTGAGATTATTGTTATTGTATTTGGTGGTGGGGGATTTACACAGTTGCGCAGCAGGTAGCTTCACAGCTAAAGTCTCCCTGGTTCGATCCTTGTGTCTGTGTGGAGTTTCTGTGCATCATTAAATAAACTATATGGCCAAAAGTATGTGGACACCTGACCATCACATACTTCCCCAAGCTGTTGCCACAAAGATGGAAGCACAGTTTTATGGGATGACTTTAGCCTATTCAGATTGGATTAGTTTATCCTATGATGTCTCCTCAAGTGATAAAACTGTATATCCTGAGACTGTATATCCAGACAGGACTTAAATGATCAGATGAGGGCTGAGTTTGACAAATAAATAAATAAATAAATAAATAAAAACAGTAGAAAATTTGGCCTTTAATTTTCTTAGAAGAGGACGTTAAAGCACTGACATGGCCGATCTGGACAGTGATAAAGTCACAGAGGACCACCTGTTTTAATTCTGAATGGGAATAAGGCTTTTGTATGCTGTAGCATTAGAATTTCCCTTCACCATACCCAAGAGGCCTAAACCTGTTCCACAGCACGACAACGCCCCTGTGCACAAAGCAAGCGCCATGAAGACATGGCATGTTAAGATTGGATTACAAGAACTCAGGTGTCCTGCACAGAGACCTGACCTCAACCCCTTACTGAACACCTTTTAGGATAATCTGGAGCAGCATTTTCCAACTTTTTTCAGTCACGGCACCCTTTGAAAATTTTTTTAAAAAAATTGTGGCACCCTACACGAACACTAATGCTAGACAGCGTTAAGCTTGGTTTATACTCTCTGCATCCGCAGTAGCGTGAGGGAGCGCACAGCAAAATGACGTCATCGCGGTCGCGCGTGTTGAGTCCGGGTGGCCTCACACGTGCAAACGTGGTTTGCACGGCATTTTTTTGTAATTTGCCACATGGTGCCAGATCCGGAAATGAATAACAACTGTACAGGCTTCTCTATGATCCATCCATGCAGGACCACAGAGATACAGGCACAAAATTCACGGAAAGGTTTTTAAAAATAGTGATTTGGATTTGCTTTGTACATACTGTTGAAAGAATAAAACCAAAGCTGAAAGATTTTTTGGGAATGCACCATGTTTTCATTCATCAGTATCTTCACAAATAAACACAGTCACTACACTACACCTTCAGACAGTGATTAAACTCATTCTTTTTGAATAACTCTCTTTTATCTCTATAAATAAATAGAGGTTTACACTGATGGGTGAACATAATCACCTGATTTTTGTAAATAAGAGAAATGACATTTGCAGGAAGCTCCCACTTTCTGCTGATGTCTACAGTAACTGCTAGCATTTACAAAATGAGCCTACAATAAATAATAAGTCTATTTAATGAAAGTAAAGGTCCATGTTTAATAAAAACTGTAATGAAATTAATAAAATTAAAAAAAGGTTGTTCAGTTTAGTTTTATACATGTTCTCATATTTATAGCTATATTTTGTTGTCATGTGACAAGTGATAATCTCAAGGTTTACTGGGTTTTATATGATTCTTAGCTCTTTTTCTCATTCTGTGGGTTTTAGTGAAGTTTACTGAAAACAAACATCAACAACAACAAACACACAAATTCCTCCTCAGCATTCAGCAACTCCACGAGAGACGCCATGTTTGTAAGCGTTGCTATGGTTGTTCCGACAAACTACTTCTTCTCTCAGCTACTTCCTGATGGTTTATAGGACGGTTACTCAGAGTCGCCCCCTTTCGTTTAAAAGAATATTACACCGGCGAGCGCGTCGAGTATAAACGCATCGTCCGTTTGTGGAGGTGCGCGCGCAGTCAGTGGAGGCTCGCGCTGCGGAGACGGGCGGAAGTATAAACAAGGCTTTAGCTCCATGAGGATGAAGTTGATGGTCCAGAAGCATCTGGAACTTTTCTTTTGCACTACACACGCTAATTATTAGGATTAAACACTCGGGAACTAATCTGGAGCGAGATGTTCACCAAGCACGTGTAAGTGTTACGATCACAAATTTGTATCCAACACAGCACTGTGTACTTGAGTATCTTCACTGCTGGTGTGAAGGGGTTAAGGAGGCAGGCGTGCTCAACAACAAAAAAAATCCCCTTAAACGTCACGGCGTTGCTCTATTCTGATTGGCTGACAGGCTGTACACAGACAGTCAGCTGAAACTCAACGCTGCTAACGCTAACGCTAAGTTCCTCTCTGTAACAGCCCCGGTGTAACACTGTAACATTCACATTTCAACGCGAAAGCAGTGTGGAATCGCAGGGCTCCAGTGTTTCCGTGGTAACTTTTGTAACTCGTCACTTCCGGAGACGCGTAACAATGTTCCTCCGCACTTTTGGCCGATAATGAAGAGGCTGAAGGCTGCAGTGTTCTGCCTGAGCGTCGTGCTGCTGTGTTACTGGTGAGTCCAACACTCATGTCTATTATTATACTGTAGACTTTTAATGTCTTTAGAGCTTTAGAGGAAACCATACAGAGGAACCTCCTCTCTCTGACACCTGCTAGCATAGCATGTGACCTAATGGTGCAGCTAGGAAGTCTGGAGATGGGTATTAATAATAATAATAATAATAATAATAATAATAATAATAATAAGTCTTCATGTTTATTAGCTACACCGGTGTGTTTCATTTAAATATCATCACTCAGGAATGGAGCTTTAGGCAGGATAGCTGTCTAATAAGTTGGCTAGAAGTCTTTCTACATTTGCCTGTTGATATATTACTCATTTTGGTAGTTATGTGTTTAGATAATGTTGATCATACACACACACACACACACACACACACACACACACTTTTGTGCTGTAAGAGACAGAGGCAGCTGAAATCATGATATGATTGAAATCATTAGCCCAAAGTGTAAAGGTGTCTATGTTGTTTGTGTGTGTGTATGTGTATGAGAGAAAGAGAGAGTTGTGCTCACAAGTTTGCATCCCCCTTGCAGAATCTTCTAAATCTTAATACTGTTAAGAAAATAAGAAGGATGATAAAAATCCCATGTTGTTGTTTATTTACTCCTGTCATGAATAATCTATTTCACGTAACCGATGTTTACATATAGTCCACAAGACAAGATAATAGCTGAATGTACACAAACGAACCTGTTCAAAAGTTCACACACGCTCAATTCTTAATCCCGTGTGTCGTCACCTGGATGATCAACGACATGATGTGTTTATGTGTTGTGAGAGTCGTTCGCGAGACCCTTGTTTGTCCTGAGCAGTTAAACTGCCCACCGTTCTTCAGAGAAATCCTCCAGGTCCTGCACATTCTTTACTTTTACAAGATCTGCATATTCGAGCCCTTTCTGACAGTGTTTATATGATGCTGCGAACCATCTTCTCACACTGAGGACGACTGAGGGACTCGTACACGACTATTACACAAGGTGCAAATATTCACTGATGTTCAATTAGGTAACACGATACATTAAGAGCCAGGGGGGTGTAAACTTTTGAACAGGATGATTTTTTTTTTTTTTTTTTTACTGTAACGATGGAGTTATAAAGCTCACAAAATGTGTGATGATGTCATATAGTTCTGGATATGTAACTGAGCTATACATGTATCTCTTGTGTGTTACTGACGGAGTATAAAGTCATCGTTTGACCCGCACGAGTTCTGCTGAAACCAAACCATTATCTAATCTAAACCTGTTCATTTATTGCTAGTCAGAAGGTCGTATTGTGTATTTTCTCTCTGCTGTATCGTACTCGCTTCTCCCTATGCACATTTCCCATGTTTTTACATGCCTTGTTTTAACCCCCGCATGCATCGAGTAGCACTCTGTTCCATCTCTTGTACAGTTATGTCACTCCTAATCGACCAGATTTCACGTAACTGACCTGCGAGAATTCATTTCTCTCAGATTACAGAGCGTACGTATTAATTTGAGCTGATATTACATGGTTTATGGCACAGCACAGGCCAACGTTACAAGGGTCAGTCATTAGCACACACGTGTTTGGGTGACGCTTCGTGTTACAACAACTTGGACTTACACGCCTGTCTTACGCAATAGCCTTAAAATAAATTGTGGAAAAGCAGGTGATTTTGGGAGGAATGTAGCTTCAGGATTTAGCAGTGTGTGTGTGTGTGTGTTGGGGAGAGTAATTTAGACTGCACTGTTGTGAGACACATCTCGAGTTCTGCTTGAGGCTGAACTGTCTTCACTGATTGATAGTGCTTGCTTGCCTTCACGTTGCATCATTGAAAGAGTCGTCCAGAATAAAGATACTGATTATGAGAAAGCTGTGCGTCGTGTTCAGAGCTCGTTGTATCTGATAGAGTTCTCCTCATTTGCAAATAGTATGGAAATAAGAAGCCCGAAAAATCTGCCGTGTCTTACAGTGTTGGTGTTCGCGATCGCATTTTTATGTTCTGCAACCGTCAATGAGTGAAGCCCTGTAAACTGATCAGAGTGCAGTAAGGGGTGGGTGAAACAGCCACAATTTTATATCAGGGTATTATCCACAGCTTGGAAATTAGTGTTTGTATATTTGTGCGTTTATTCGTTTATGTATTAGAGCTTATTCATTGATGTGGTTGTTAAGGGATTAGTATTTATTTAGGTTTGTTTGTTTATTTATTCATGCATGTAGTAGTGTATGTGTATGTTATAGTTATTCATTCATTAATGTATTAGTGTTTACTTATTTATATACAGTGGGGGGGAATAAATATTGGACGTGTCAACATATTTTTTCAGTAAATATATTTCCAATGAGGTTATCAGTATTAACTCAAGAAATCCGCAAACAAAGAATGGACAACTTTAAGGTCCATAAATAAAGTTGTGTGTAATAAAGAGGAATGACACGGGAAAAAAGTGTTGAACACGCTAAGAAAAAGCAGTTCTCCAAGGCAAGGAATCAGCTGAAATCTGTAAGTAATTACACCCCCTATCTGTGAAAATGAATATCAGCTGGGTTAGTAAATTGATGGTCTATAAAAAGGCTTTTCGTTACCAAGGTGTCACACAAGAAACATCTCATGATGGGTAAAAACAAAGAGCTCTCCCAAGACCTTTGGAACCTTATTGTTGTGAAACATGTTGATGGAATCAGATACAGACGTATTTCAAAACTTCTGAATCCTCCAGTAAGCACCATTGGGGCCATCTCTCAATTGGTTTCAGAGAAAATGAAATCAAGGTGTTAGAATGTCCCAGTCAATCACCTGACTCGAATCCAGTTGAACAAGACTTAAAGACAATATGTTTAGAAGAATGGGCCAAAACCACACCTGAATACTGCGGAACATTCATTTCTTCATACAGGAAGTGCCTTGAAGCTTCATTACAAACAAAGTCTTCTCCACTGAGTATTAAATACATTTCAGTTAGCGTGTTCAGTACTTTTTTCCCGTGTCATTCCACTTTATTACACATAACTTTATTTATAGACTTTAATGTTGTGAATTCTTTATATGTGCAGATTTCTTGAGTTAATACTGATATCTGGTGAAAATTTCATGTGAATAACCTCATTGGAAATATATTTACTGAAAAAAATGTTGACGTGTTCAATACTTATTTCCTCCACTGTATATAAATGTAGGGATCCGTGTTTATTAATTCATTTATGCATTAGAGTTTAGTTATTCATCTATACATTCATATTTTTATGTAATGATTTAGGGATTAGTGCTCATTCATTCATTCATGTCTCTTTTAGTGTTTATTAATTTCTGTTTATTTATTTAAGGACTACTGTTAATTTATTTGCGACTGAAAATGCTTCGCGTGCTGAAGTGCTGCGTAAGTGTGAGTGTTACAGTGATTCGTATTGATCATGTCTGCTGCTCTGAAGTGCCGAAGCAGTGTGTTTTCCTCATCCAGTCTGAAACAAGTAACATGTGACATGTGTGACAAGTGACATGTCTGTTACCCTTGTAGTTGTGCTCAAGCCGTGATGCTTTGAATGATACTGAAAAAATCTCTAGCTATTATTTTAGCGCTGTGCTGTAGCCAAAATAAACATGAGGTCCTGTTCACAGGCATCCTGTTCATCATGGCTACTGTTCAGAGCAGGATCAGCTCGACCTACAGGATCAGCCGCAGACCGAATCGGGCGTCCCCGATCAGCAGGACGAGTCCGCGGAGAACAGAGGAAATGACGAGGTACGCTCTTTTCCTAAAATAGTAGGTTTAATCATGTTCAGCTCTTAGGTTTACACGAGTTTATTTGAAAGTGTTACAAAGCTTCACACCAGAGTTACTTGCAACTCTCCTTCTGGTTTTAACATTAATCTGTGTCTGGGAAGGAAATATCTATTTCTATATTCCTGTACTGTAAAAATCATGATTTTATTTCCTCTTGGCTGGCTGATTGTACAGATTGGTATTTGGGGCATATGGGGGTAATTTTTCCATTTCCTTTTTTCAGGAGTGGCATGAAAAGAGTTAACATGGCGCGTGACTGACTTTTAAGCTCAGGTCGTGAGCTCATAAAACAGACTCATAGTCTAGTATGCACATTATTAGAGCAGAGCTAGATCTGGCATTTGATTCCCAGATAATTTAATGAAATCAGATATATATATATTTTTTTTTTTTACACCGTAAGGGCTTTCCACATAGGAGACTACAGTCTTTTGTCCCCCATTCACTTTCAATAACAGGGAGGTATGTAAGGCCACTCAGGTGCAGCAGCAGGTGGTGCAGCAAACAGGCAGGATCCCGAGAGACTTTCACTCGTGTCTTTGAGACAGAGTGCTTCTGAGTGCTTTGCTAGTAAACATGCTTTCTATAGAAGCAGACAAGTAGTATATAATACTGTTCATCATTCAAAGGTAATTATTAAATCACCTTTAATCATGTAACGCAGCTCTCTGACAACTGTACGATGGTATGATCCAAGAGGCGCAGCTTGTCTTTGCACATGTGGTGTAATATGTAAAACACTGAAATGTATTAATGCATGTTGACTGTGGAAATGTCTTCACTGAATACTTTGCATTCACGTGCTTTAACGTTTTATGACATAGTTGTTACATCATTAGTAAAGCGAATTAAAATAGTCACATTATACTTACTATACGCTTCTTAAACATGGTAAATGTAGAACTGGTCAGGTTAAAAAAGTGTTATATAAGTGCAATTATATAGTGCTTTTTTAACCTTAGGACTTCTACAAAGTGCCTTACACTGTGTCTCATTCACTCACACACACACACACACACACACACACACACACACACACACACACACACACACACCAATGGTAGCAGAGCTGTCATGCAAGGTGCTAGCTTGCCATCCGGAGCAACTTGGGGTTCAGTGTCTTACCCAGGACCACTTCGGCATGTGGAGTCACGTGGGCCGGGGATCGAACTGCCAAACGTACGATTTGTAAACAACCCGCTGTACCACCTGATCCACAACCGCCCCACGAACAAACATGCAGTTACAGCTTTACCTCTGACTGTTAGAAAGCACTGACACTGGAGACTCCTTCCTTAAATGTTAACTAAGCATCTGTCTTTACAGAAAACCTGACTTTAACAAATATACATGTTAGATGGAGCATCCACACTCTCTGTACAAATCTCTTGTGTTAATGCTGTGGTGTGGTTGTTAAACAGGATTTGCTTCAAGACCCTCCTGCCTCTGACACTGTAGAGCATCAAACACAGACCGACACGACAGACGAGCCACAGACTCAGGAAACCACACTGCAAGACAGTATCGATAAGGTACTCCCACCCTCGGTTTTACATTTACATACATTTTTAAATTTCTTCGCTCCAAACAGAAAGTCGCAATATTTTCTTCTGTAAACCACATCTAGTTTTCCTGTAACAACACGTTTCATGTGTATTTCATGTATAAATCTGATCTTCAGGATTTTCAGGTGGACGAGGCCCCAGCGGAGGTGGCGGTTGCCGAGTATGATCCAGAGTCTTCCATTACCCCCGAGGATGACGCTGGTCCTCAGAACACGCACGTCTCATCTCTTCCTTCTGCATCTGAAACGCAATCTGAGACTGTTCATGTCTCTGAGGGCCTGTCCTCCACTGCTACTGTCTCACCTGGACCAAGTGCATGCAGGTCAGAGGCTTGTAACAGCAGTGCTTAACTTTACCATGAAGTACCAAGAACATCTTTCTTGTCTGATTTTACATTTGAAGGACAAAGCTTTTGTTATCTGTTCTTTCACATGAGAAGGAGCTGACAATCAGTAGACTAAATTTCTCGAATGTAGAACGTTTATTGTAATATTCGGTGTCCGTTCATCTTCAGTAAGCGGTGTTTAATGGTCAGGGTCCAAGTGAATGCATACGCATTATGGCATTTGATAGACGCCCTTATCTGCTATGAACATTTATCTCATTTAATGGCCTAGCTCAAGGGCCCAGCAATGGCAGTTTGGTGGTACTGGGATTCGAACTCTCGATTGGTAGTCCAACGTCTTAACAACTGAGCTAGAACTGCCCTGTACACACACACACACACACACACACACACACACACACTCATACGGTCTGCGTGGAGTGTTGCATGTTCTCCCATCTCAATGTGGGTTTCCTCCAAGCTCTCCCAAAAACTGTTGGCTGGATTGGCTACACTTGGTGTGCAGGGGTGTAACCCGAGCTCGGAACCAAACCGGGGATCCTGGAGCCGTGAGGTGTGTTTGGTGACCTTTACTCAGCGTATTTCAGCAGATTCATTAAAATATCTCCTGAGATAAGAAACACTGGTCTTCTGGGTGCCCCAGGTTCTGAAGGAAGATATAATGAGGAACACTAACATTCAGACAATCAGGAGGAGGCTCTTCTACACGTTTGTCAGTTACAGTATACAGTATTGTCAGTCAATTCAGAATGCTCCGCCTCTTATACCAGCTTTCAGTTGTTTTATCCTAAGCACCGCATGCATTTGTTTTGGAGGCGTGTCCATTGAGAGAAGACTGAAGGGTGGGGGTGTATTATTTTTGTTTGTTTGTTTGTTTGTTTTGTTTTTTTGTGATTCAAAACAGATCACAGTTTTCCCTCACGTTCAGCGGTGTTTTCTTTCTCTTCAGTGCTGGTGATGACTCCTGCTCTTCCCCTCCCGTCAGTCCTGTCTCCCCTAGCGCTGCCTGTGATGCAGGAGAAAACCCTTCGTACGATGCAGATCTCAGGTGCGATACCGTACATCGAGCACAACTCATTACGCAGTTATTAAGTTCTCCATAAGCCGAAAACCCAAACATGTGCAGTGTTCTGAGCCAACACAATTAGACTTTGGGTTATGTAGGTTTATGCAGGTCTTGTGAAAGAGCAATGGGTTGCACCGTCTGTCTGTAATGGGTTTATTGGTGATTAAACCAAGTGGGCTTGTAAATTTTATTGCACAATATATCCTCACCATTTAATCCGCACAACCGGGCCTCATTAATCAATCTTTTAATAAAAGCCATGTGTAAATGTTTTCACAGGCCAAGACGAGCAAAAATATCCAGCCAGATTTACCAGATTTTCACAGATTTTTCTTCGTTCTTGCGTTAATATTTTGATAGACGCCAATCAGCTGTGAAATTCCTAGCTCATTCACGGCACAACTGATTTGCTTATAGTGACGCTCATAAAAGGCAAAGCTTAGAGAAAGCTGAAAATGAACAAGCAATGATTAAACAGTGAAAGAGCGCCTCCAAAGCGTTGTCTAAATCTTCCAGTAGTGCAGCGCATCCGTTACCACAGACACACACTCATTCTTCCTCCTTCTACAGGGTGCTGTTACTAACTGAATGGCTAATCACGTGTGTTGTATTTATAGATTTGTTATCAAATCGCTTTCTGTCAAGTCATTAATATGGTATGAATATATATTACGCATATATATCTCAGTCATAACCAGTTATAGGATTTGAAGGCAATCATTCGAGGTTCACATGGTGATTATTTGCATAAGCATCCTTATTTGCATAAGTTACACAAACTCAGGAACATAGGATGCGAATGCATTTTTGTTTTGTTTTTCAAACTAACCGGATTTTCATGAATGCCCCAGTTCTTGTGGAAATTCTCTCGTAAATGATTTACAAAGGAATTCATTCATGAATGAGGCCTATTGAAAGACATTTGAATAAGCAGCTCAAGCAAAATGCCGACCTAAGTGTCGTCATCGGAATCTTATCGTCTACCGCGCAGCACTATTTTGCGGAAAGAAAGTAGTTGAGATTTTAACAGGTACATTTAATTTGTTGGAAATATTTGTTTAACCAGGACCTTGTTTTCTTTTCTCTCCATGTGTTTTAATAGTCTTCCCTCGGTTTTGGAGAACAGCAGCACACCTGGAACAGGAAAGAGTACGAAGGCGAGTTTGAGCAGAGCGACTCAGGGAACCAATGCCTCCAGCATGCTGAAAGAACAGGTCAGGGTTATGAGGAACATGTGAAATTTTTTATAGATACGGGGGTTTATTCCAAAAATGCCTAAAGTTGCCTAAAACGCCTGTAAAAGCCACACTACAAGATCTTCCCAGCTTGCATTCTTGTAAACATTTGTGTCAAACTACCTCCATTATTCCTTTTAGAGGTAAAAGCACGATAATAATAAAAAAAAAGTTCATATTTTTCCAAGTGCATTTTTTGTTAAATAGCTGTAACTGCTGTTTAACACACTGATTTTGGTTTATAATGTCAGTCCTGTCGTTTTCAGTGCAGTGTAGATAAACAAGCCTTCTCTGTTGCACTGTTCACCAGAATGTTCCAGTATCAACAGAAGCAGATCCGTCTCTTCCCAGCAAAGACCCAGAAGACATTCCTACTTTTGACGAATGGAAGAAGATAATGATGGAAGTGGAGAATGAAAAAAGTAAGACGCAGTGAGCGTAACCGTCTTGTCATGGATTTGCTGCGTGTCACTGATAAGATTATCTGATCTATTTCTTAGAAATCCATCCTGTTGACGAGGTGTAGAGCTCATTACTAAGCATCACTGATGTCTTGTCTTTTACCTCGTCTCCACCAGGTCAAACCACTCACACTTCCTGTAACGGGGGATCTAGTGTTGTTAAGAAAGTGCAGAAAACCACAAACTACGCCTCCGTGGAATGTGGCGCTAAGATCCTGGCTTCTAATCCTGAAGCAAAGGTACCCAAACCAGCTTAGGGTATTTGCATGAGTGTTGTTTTGCACTGAATGGCAATGACTTCAAATAAAATAACTTCAAGGTTCCGGTGCCTGCGCTGTATTCGATCCATTTCCACCCTCATGATGCATGAGCTAAATGTTGAACCATTTCAAGCTTTTAAACCTGGTTCTCAGCACAAATTAGTTTAGATCCAACACCAAAATATTAGAAAAATGAGCAAAATTTGTGCCACAACCATGAATCAAGAAGAAAACAAGAAATAAACATGTTTTATTCCTCTTATACCACAGCAGCTGGCAACAGTTACGATTTTGAATTGACTAATGAATGCACCTTGTACGTTTTATCCATTTAACGTTACGTTTAATGTTGTGAAACAAAGGAACAAAGTTCGTTCCTGTTATCACGTACGTTATAGCAGTCGTACCCTCCCTTCACCAGCCTCTGTTTTTCTTTTGTACTGCTAAACAGCTTCACCTCTGACCATTACCTAATGCTGACACCGGTGACTCATCAATGAAGTCGTCCTGTTAGCGAATCTATTCAAATAAACGCGTGATTTCCCTTTCAGCTGGCACTACTTTCCACGTTGCTTTTAGAGAAAATGAATCCCGATCATAATCAGGCATTTAGCAGCATAAAAATGTCAGTTGCTCATCATTCATTATGCACTCTGTTGCCAACTGATGTGGTATAAGAGGAATAAAACACTTGAGCATATGAAAATAATCACCCCTGGGCAGCCATATTAAATCAGCCTCATCACACTGCGCAGTTGATGATTAAAGTGGAAGCCAAAGGAACATCTGCTGGTTCGCTAAACCAGTACCGGCTCCATATTGGTGTAAAGTGAGCAGTTAAAGTTTTGATGGATATATATATGGCGGACGTTACTAAACAGCACAGGCATGAAGTTTCCGCACAGGAATCTCTTATCTCAGCAATGCATTTTGGAAATTCTGGGGCGAGAATGATACTTATTGCCATGTTTGTTCCTTTTATTAGAGCACTTCTGCCATCCTGATGGAGAATGTAGATGTTTACATGCTGAACCCCTGCAGCAATAAGATATGGTAAGCCAAGTCCAACGTTCACTGTATGAGCTGCTTGTGAAGGATGCTGTGTATAAATATAAGGACCATGCTCATCCGTTTATTACGGGTGGAAGTCCCCAAGACGCTGATCTAGAAACAAAATCAGCAGACATGGCAATAAAGTTTATAATACAGGTTAAAGACAAGCACTCGGCATACTTCAACTTATCCCTCACTCTGATATTTCTTCTCGTTTTCTTTTTCTCCTCCTCACCTCTAAATCACACCTCTCTAACTCAATCTCACCCAACAATCATATCCACCTTTTTCTTCAAGTTCACCCATTCTGTTCCTCTGTGTGCACCTCCAGGTTTGTCATTGAGTTGTGTCAGCCCATTCAGGTGAAGCAGCTGGACATTGCCAATTTCGAGCTCTTCTCCTCGACCCCCAAAGACTTTCTAGTCTCAATCAGTGACAGGTCAGAACATGAGAACATTTGGTTTGGTTTGTTAGATGTTTGTGACATGCTGAGATTGTTTTTGCTTAAGTTCTCGCTAGACTCTGTCATGCCTCTGACCTTCGGGGTACGAGGTCGTATGTGTGTGTGTATGTACAGTATCTCACAAAAGTGAGTACACCCTTCACATTTTTGTATTTGATTATATCTTTTCATGTGACGACACTGAAGAAATGACACTTTGCTACGATGTAAAGTAGTGAGTGTACAGCTTGTGTAACAGTGTAAATTTGCTGTCCCCTCAAAATAACTCAACACACAGACATTAATGTCTAAACCGCTGGCAACAAAAGTGACTACACCCCTAAGTGAAAATGTCCAAATTGGGCCCAAAGTGTCAAGATTTTGTGTGGCCACCGTTATTTTCCAGCACTGCCTTAACCCTCTTGGGCATGGAGTTCACCAGAGCTTCACAGGTTGCCACTGGAGTCCTCTTCCACTTCTCCATGACGACATCACGGAGCTGATGGATGTTAGAGACCTTGTGCTCCTCCACCTTCCGTTTGAGGATGCCCCACAAATGCTCAATAGGGTTTAGTCCATCACCTTCACCCTCAGCTTCTTTAGCAAGGCAGTGGTCGTCTTGGAGGTGTGTTTGGGGTCGTTATCATGCTGGAATACTGCCCTGCGGCCCAGTCTCCGAAGGGAGGGGATCATGCTCTGCTTCAGTATGTCACAGTACATGTTGGCATTCATGGTTCCCTCAATGAACTTTAGCTCCCCAGTGCCGGCAGCACTCATGCAGCCCCAGACCATGACACTCCCACCTCCATGCTTGACTGTAGGCAAACACACTTGTCTTTGTACTCCTCACCTGGTTGCCCCACACACGCTTAACACCATCTGAACCAAATAAGTTTATCTTGGTCTCATCAGACCACAGGACATGGTTCCAGTAATCCATGTCCTTAGTCTGCTTGTCTTCAGCAAACTGTTTACGGGCTTTCTTATGCATCATCTTTAGAAGAGGCTTCCTGCTGGGACGACAGCCATGCAGACCAATTTGATGCAGTGTGTGGCGTATGGTCTGAGCACTGACAGGCTGACCCCCCACCCCTTCAACCTCTGCAGCAATGCTGGCAGCACTCATATATCTATTTCCCAAACACAACCTCTGGATATGACGCTGAGCACGTGCACTCAACTTCTTTGGTTGACCATGGCGAGGCCTGTTCTTTACATTGTAGCAAAGTGTCATTTCTTCAGTGATGTCACATGAAAAGATATAATCAAATATTTACAAAAACGTGAAGGGTGTACTCACTTTGTGAGATACTGTGTATATATATATATATATATATATATATATATATATATATATATATATATATATATATATATATATATAATCAACCATGCATGCAGTTTGTATAAGTGGAAAAAAAAATGTGATGCAAAATACTACAAATATCATTCATATTAATAACCCTGCTTTCAACATTTGTGGGGTGATGTGGGCGCTTTCCTTTTAAATGCTAAGTATATTTTCCCACTATTCATCATTATACCACAGCGTCATTGCATGTTGGATTCTGATTGGTTAGAAGGCGTTGATTAATTTTCTATAGCAGCAGCTTTGACAATAGTGCAGGTTTATATTAATGCACTCGTTCTAAAACATTATAGTGTCTATAGTAAAAGCGCTCGCATAGCATGTTTTCCAGATAAATGGAAGTTTTTCATAAGATGACGTTTTATGGAAGGAGTCTCCAGTTTTCTGACACGGAAAAGTCTTCAGGATAGAGGAGGTTACACTGGGGAGTTTCTTGTTAATGAGACAAATTGTGAGGTGTTTTTTTTTTTTGTCTTATTAATTTCGAGAGAGAGAGAGAGAGAAAGGCAAGACTGGTGAGGAAATGCCTCATAACAAAATTTCAGCATCAAATATGAGCATTTTCTATGGTAGTAAGTCTGGACTTTAGTAGAATTGATAAAACCCTGTAGATAAGTAGGGGGGGACGACGACACTCCTCACTGACTTCCGAGCATAAACTGTGATGTCTGAAGTGTTTCAGTGTCACTTAACAACAGTAAGAAACTGGACTTGCAGCCTACTGAGGATAATGCTGATAGGATTGGTAAATGGTGCTGGTGATTTCTCAGCGAAAAGAGAAAATATATATGCATTGAAGCTAAATGTAAGGCTGTGTTTCAGATAGCCAGTGTACAGCATGTCACCCAGATGTTTTTATGCCTAACTGTATTATTACGTTTGTTTAGGAATCCACACCTTTCCCCTTTCGATTAATACTGATCATTCATACCATTCATCCATTACACGTTTAACAAGACTAATGTTTTCCTTGTTCATTTAAGTATGCAGTTCTGTATGCATTGCTGTTTAATTAAGGTTCGCCTCAAATGTATTGTGGAAATGGGTGCAAGGGAACATTTCTGGTTTGTCCACAGATATCCAACCAACAAATGGGCCAAGCTCGGGACCTTCCATGCCCGGGATGAGCGCACGGTCCAGAGTTTTCCACTGGACGAGCATTTGTATGCTAAATACGTCAAGGTATGTGAGGAAGGTCCACTTGTGCCAAATCCAATGTGCTATCCGGTCAAATCCCACGACTTCCAGGAAAACCATTACGCACAAGTTCATAACGCTCAGCTGTGTGCTTGATTTGTATCCTGTACCAGTCCTGTCAGTCTGGATAAAAATAGCTATGAAAATGAATGAATGAATCGTGAATAAATTTTAGGCAGTGCTTGTCTGAAGGTTAGTACAGAGATGTTTTTGTGAAGGGCTTTAAGGACTGGTTCTGCTTGGTGTGTTTTTTGCCGCTGCTTCTCACCATCGCGTTCTTTCCTTCTGTTTTTCTTTAGTTTTTTTTCTGTTTGCCTTTTGTTTTTATTGATTTAATGTTTTTCATGTCTTGATCTCTCAAGCCTTCATAATATATTTTTTTTATATATAAAAAAAAAGTCTCAATCTGTAGAACCAGTTCGGATTTATCATGCATTGTGAGCAAACTATCTTCTCACCTGTTTTGTCTTGTCTTTTTTTCCTGTAATTCTGTCTTTTCTCTTCTGCGTCAGATGTTCACCAAGTACATTAAGGTTAGCTCCCTCTTTTTCTCGGATGTGCTTGAATGACTGGGTGAAGAAATGAATGGTGCTCGGTACTACAGTGGAACCTCAGTGGATTATTGATTGCACCGCGCCTTCAGATTAGAGCACGTCTAGAAGTTTCTAGCAGAGGATTGTGTGCAGATATCATTTTCCAGATGAGGTTCTTATCCTGTGCAGCTCCGTGCTGTGTGGTGTGGGTCAACTAATCTTGAAAAGTCCAACTTGTATGCTATCGAGACAACCTACGTGTATATTAATTAAACGATGACCCCTTTTATGATCGTATATGTAAATCGCATCAATAAGGGGCGCACAACACATGTCCAGGAAAATGTCTAAATCTACTTCAGTACACAAACTCAATAGTACCATCTGATGGCTTTGCTTCAGAGCCAGAGTAGAAAACTTGTCTGGATGTGTGAGCAGGGAGGGCTTGTGTGTAAACATAACCCAGCTAATTTCTTCATGTTCTAGGCAAGGTTAAAGTGTGTGCTCTTTTCAGTTAACTGCAACTAACAACCCTGAATGCTACACTTGTTCTCCCTTACTTTGTGCTATGAGATTCACATATAAAGATGTCTGCTTACATTTATGTACTAAGTGGTAAATAGTATTTGATTTTCTTTTTTCCTCTACTCCACTGTCTTTTATTGATCATCCGAGTCCGGTGAACAGCTTTCTAACAGTCTTGTTGCAATCCACATTCAGCGCAGTTCCTGAGAGAAATGGAATATTCCTCATTATTTCCCATAATACAACATTTTAACCAATTAATCTCTGTACCAGCTATACCAGTATTGTCCTTATTTAATAATATGAATAAGAAAGGTGTATTTTCCTTCAAAATACTATAATACTCCTGTTTGTTGTTACATTTTCATCTGACTGTAGGTGGAGCTGTTGTCACACTTTGGGTCTGAGCACTTCTGTCCTCTCAGCCTACTCAGGTAAAACAAAAATATATCTTTTTTTATATAATATATAAAATTTATATAATTTTCTCCAAAATTGTATATATATATATATATATATATATATATATATATATATATATATATATATATATATATATATATATATATATACATACCTAGAAGCACTGAAGTCCTTACTTATCACTGTTTTGTGTGTTCAGGGTTTTTGGCACAAGTATGATGGAGGAGTACGAGCTGAATTCTGAGCCCTCTGAGAGACTCAACTTCCAGGACGAGGACGATGGTGAGAACCGGCTTTTGAAATACTCAGGAGACCATTTCTGTCTACATCTTATCTTTCCACTAGTGTTTTATAGTCCTGTGAATGTAATTCTTCTCTTAAACTTGTAGATTATCCTCCTGGATATGTTCCATCAGGTGACAAAGCTTCAAAGAATCTGATCGGGTCTGCCAAGGGTGAGTTCCAACGTAGTATTTCATTCATTCATTCATTCATTCATTCATTTCTCTTCAGTAAGCACTTTCTCCTGGTCAGGCTTGTGGGGAACACTGGGCACGCCTGAATGGGACGGCATCCATTGTAGTACACATACACATTCACACCTAGGGGCAATTTTATGGTAGCAATGACCCACCTACCAGCATATTTTTGGGAAAAAACCACTACATGGGGAAAACGTGAAAATCCACACAGACAGTAACCCAAGTTCAGGATTGAACAGGAGACCCTGGAGCTGAGAGGCAGCAAATATACCAGTTTTTTTTCTGTGCTATGGGTTTTAGCAGAAACCCTAATATATTATGTCTAATCTAATCTATGATGAGGTTAATCAACTCGAGTTATGGTAGGGTTTACCCACAAAAGTATGTTTAGTATGAATCACTGCAGGCATATTGACATGATTGCTACAGCTAATAAGCACTGAATTGTCATGGTTTGTTTTTTTGGGGTTTTTTTTTTTTTTTTTTACAGATGCTATTCTCAACATGGTGAACAACATTGCTGCTAATGTGTTGGGTGGAAATCCAGAAGATGGTAATTCTACACACACACACAATCCTGCAGCTACACATGTTTGAACAATGATGTACACTGGGGGTATCCGATTTTATCTGCAGAGGGCTCGTGTGGCTGCAAACAATATTATAAGCACAGGTACAATGAAATTAAGATTTCTCCATTTGTTTTGGAAGGGGGGGCTAGGTAGCAGACAAAATAATATCTACTGTCAAGCATTTCTTCATGTAAGGTGAGAATATGTTTACCCAAAGAGTAAAGTAAGAGCTGTACATGTTAGTACTTCGAAGACCAAGCTCCATTAGTGGAATCAAGTGTGGCTCCAGCTTGGTTGGGGAAAAAAACCCTGCAAGCACACCAGCCCTTTGCAGATAATATTTAACACTATAAATGTACAGGTTGGACAATGAACAAACACTTTTAGAAGGAATTTGGTAGTTAGTCGGCTTAATTATTCCATTGTGTTCAACAGGCAATTATTCTTCCCTGCATTTAAATGCGACTGAGACATCAGGAACTCCAGTTCAGACAGCCTCCCCAACCTCATCCAAGATTACGTGAGTACCTGAGAAGATTTGTTTAAAACATTTTACAATTCCCAGTCAATTCCAGTTAGCAGTAAAAATACTGGACACAAATGAAACAGATTTTATAGTCAGTAGTACTACCCAAAGTTGCAGTGCTTATTGGATTCGTTGGTAATGAGAACAAAAGTCCGGGTAGCGTTAGCAGTATGCAAGAGACGGTCTCATTCCTTTCAGTTTTTGCCAGCTTTCATTTGTTGTTGAGTGACAACAATTTTCCTTCTATTATGTAATTCAGGATGGAGAGTTTGGAATCGGACCAGCAGGAACTGAAAAAACTCACAGAGACCCCCTCAATGACGCAAGGTAGAGACGCAGGTCCGACGGCTCCTTTACCCACTGCCTCACTCTCAGAGACTGCAACACCGTCAGCTCCAGAGTCCGTCGGGACCACAACAAAGAAAGAAGATCAGATCGTTACTTTGCTGCCTGAGGATGAGGTGGATGAGCCAGACAAGTCCTCCAGCTCTATAACACAGGACACAGAGAAGGAGCGGGTGAAGGCTCCACAGGAGCAGCAGTACTCAGGAGTGAAGGAGAGTTGGGAGCACACTCCTGACTCCAGTTCTTGTGTTGTGTCGCTTAAAGAGTACCTCCTGCAGAGCTGCATTCCCCTTCAGAAGAAGACAAAAAAGAAATCTCAAGAATCACATTCTCAACCGAACACTTTCCACAAAACGGAAACCTCAGTCCCAGTCATGATCTCATCATCACTGATGCAAGTGCTCCACACCCAGACTGTGGAGACAACCTTTCCAGTGGAAGCTTCTGCTGTGGTTGTTCCATCTCTTACTGAGAGTGAACATGTGCTTGAATCTGGATCTGTGGATCTTGCACCAAGTCTTACTTCAGCTCTGGTGACACTTACATGCTCTGACACTCTTTCCTCTACAGCCACTCATGTTGTGGATTTTTTGGACCCTTCGGCTGTTGAGAGTTCTGATTTGAAGCTTAATGAGAAGAGCAGAGATAAACCAGTGGAGGACAAACGCACTTCCATTCTCACCAGTAACCTGGATCTGACATTCACTCCAGTTTTAACCACTAAAAGTGATGAGATGGATCAAGTCCAGTTGTCTGTATCTGCAGTAGAGAAATCTACCACTGAAAAGAACACCTTGACTCCTAGTTTGATGACCAGCACCATGGATCAGGCGACATTTACCCCTCTATCAACTTCCACAGATCAGTCCTTTGTCCAACCAACCGTAAGCAAAAGTGTAACTCCTTCTGTATCAATAACAGCTGCCCCTCTAACAGAACCCTTAGAGGTGGTATCAGTTGTAGCAGAACCTAAAAGTGAAGATCTGCTCGACGAAGCTTCCCTTGGAGGCCACAATGTCAACACACAATCCGAAACCTCTACTAATGGCCAATCGGTGCAACCATCGTCCTCTGACTACTACGCCGAAATCCCCAGCTCCACCGATGCACCGATCCATGGGTCCAGCCAGAAGGAGTCAGTCTTCATGAGGCTAAATAACCGGATCAAAGCCCTGGAGGTGAACATGTCACTCAGTGGCCGTTACCTGGAACAGCTCAGTCAGAGGTGATTACTGCTCCTACTGACATTCTTACCGTGATTTCAATAACAAACCTTATTAACATCATTTATTATTGGATATTTTCTACCTAGGCCCAAGCTCTCGCCATGACATACTCATGAGCTGAGCAAGGAAATTCGATATATGGATGGCTCCTTCAGTTTTGCTTTGAATCCTACTTGCTTGTTTGTTCTGGCTCATACTTTTGTTTTTTCATAGATATCGAAAGCAGATGGAGGAGATGCAGAAGGCTTTCAATAAAACCATCATTAAACTCCAGAACACGTCAAGGATGGCTGAAGAACAGGTCAGCAAAATTAATAACTTCATCTCGCTGATCTTTTCCTCTGTAATGTATTGAGTGGTGGTGGGTTATGGAATGGGATGTACGGAATAAAACACTAGGGTGTGTGTTTTTGTTATAGGAAAATGATTAATGATGGGGTGGTATGATGTGGCCCAACAAAAAGCTGGAGTTTACCATGGAGTTCCTATCCAAAGTTGATTATTTTCCAATGACCGCACAATATTCCTTATTATTTATACCACAGCAGTCAGTTGTTTCAGCACCAAAATGTCGCTGGACTGAAACCAAGCCCTGATGTATTTTAAGATCACTGTTGAGACTGATATGGAATGAATATTGCACTCTGAATCCGTGGTCCTAGGAAGGAACAACAATTCATCAATTGCAACAATGACTAATTACTGCCTTCGAGAACCTGCATAATTACTTTGCAGCCAAAAACCAATAAAACCTTTCATCTTGTACATAATTAGTTGTGTTATTTGTGCTGTATAATACTGAAAGGTAGTAAAAGGCCAGCCACTATTTCCCTGCTATTTATTAGAAAACTGAGCCATCTTATTTACGTAATGGTTTGGCTCTTAAGCCATGAAAAACATGGACCGGTCCTTAAAAAGGTTCAAGGTTGCATCCTGAATCTGCAACCTAGTTTTCATCAGACAATTTCTGGTCCTGAGTTGTGTTAAAGTTTCAGTAGACTTTACTGGGATGCCAGAACAGCATGTTATTAATCTGATCTTTTCTTTTCTGCCTGTAGGATCAGAAACAGACCGAGTCTATACAGGTGCTGCAGAGGCAGCTGGAGAACGTGACTCAGCTCGTCCTTAACCTGTCACTGCAAGTGAGCCAGCTACAGAGAGAGGTATCGACCCACTGCCCTGACCAAAACCACTGTATATGTGCATGTGTTTGAACAGTATAGGCTACATGTTATGTTGATCAGTAAACTAATGCTGCTGTGTTGTGCAGGTCTCTGACAGGCACAGCTACCTGCTGCTGTGTGTGGTCCTCGGCTTGCTCATCTGCATCGTCATCTGTGTTAATTACTGTCGCATGTCGGCTGAGAATCTCTCGACAGAACCTGACACATACGTACCAAACTCCTACAGCTACTGCTGCCCTGACAGGTGAGCCTCGGTACTCACACAGATTTACTCATTTCATTTTAGATGCGTTTTATTTGTGCTGGCTTTGATTTAGTCTAATCCAGACAATCCTGATGATTTTCAGAGATTCCCCTGATGAGGACGTGAACCCAAAGCGGAGAGCATCTTATCCATTTGCACAGTCATCCCTGCAAATCGCAACCACTGAAGGTAGAACTGCGATACACTTTCAAGCAAGATTTTACATTACATTTACATTTATTCATTTAGCAGACGCTTTTATCCACAGCGACTTACAAATGAGAAAATACAAGCAAAGCGATAGCAAAGATTGCATTATCAATGCCGGGAGGGTTTTGCTGTGATTCTACAGTAAACAGGGGGTGCCCATGAGCGACAGATTTCATGTCCTGGTTTTTTTTATTGTAGTTGATCAGTGGACAAGTAAAGCCGCTTTTCCACCGAAATTACCTGGAACAATCAATACCAGGAGCTTTTTTTTTTCAAGGGACCATTTGGTTCCTCCAGACCTTTGTTGTCTGAATTTCCATGATGGTCTAAAGTACCGTGAAGATTATGCTACAGTCAAACTGATTACTGGCACAATGTAAAAAAAAAAAAAACACGTAGCAGTTTGCAGCAACCGAAGTGGTGGTTTGGGGAAGTGGTAGCTCAGTGGTTAGTACGTTGGACTTCTGATCAAAAGGTCATGAGAGTGAATCCCAGCACTGCCAAGCTGCCACTGCTGGGCCCTTGAGCAAGGCCCTTAACGCTCAACTGCTCAGTTGTATAAAGAAAATGAGATCATTGTAAGTCGCTCTGGAGAAGGGCGTTTGCCAAATGCCAGAAATGGTTTAGTGGTTATGATGCTTGGTTTGTGAAAAATCTGATTTTGCTCCCTGACACTCATGGGCACATGGACCACGTTGTCATTTATTTCCTGGACCTGATCATGCAGCCTCAGGGGACTTGATTATTTATTTATTGAAATTGGTCGTTCCTTCATTACACGTTCTTGTCGGTAACCTTTCACGTCTTTTACAGGTCCAAGTGAAGCATATAATGTAGAAACTCGGAGGAATTCAACCGGGAGTAAAAGGGTATTCAGGCTTTTTTAATTTATTTTTAATCATTAATTAGTACTCAAATAGAACAAACCTCATACATACATCAGGGTAATTATTTATGTCCTGTTGAAAGTTCTGTGAACCATTTTGATTGGATACAACAATTTTTCAAATGAACGACTGCTCTGTCTCTCCTTCCAGAAAAAGCGTTGTAAAATGAAATCTGGCAGAAAGCCAGAGACGATAACTCCCACGCTACTCTCCACCCTTTCAGTCCCCAATGGAGGATTGCGGTGTAATGACCACCGTCCTCACAATCTGGACTTAAAGCTGCCTCCTCGTAGCCTCGTCCCTCCTCCCTTCTCCTTCAGAGACTCCTCGTCAGAGGGAAGCTCCGAAGACTCCTCCCAGTCAGACGAGCCTTCATTCTGCGGTATCGCCTCCTGCAGCCGCCTCTGTGATCCTCTGCCTGCTGCAAAGAGCTGCTCCAAAAAGAGGAACTGCTTGAAAAAGAGGAGCACCGTACTCAAGCAGCTTCTTCAGCCTGTGCAGTGTAACGGCCCGCCGGTCGCGGCTAAGTTCACCCTGCGTGGCTTGATCACAGGCTCCACAGAGCTGAACACGAACAGGCCAGGAGTCCCATTGCTTCCTAAAAAGAACAGTTATAACTGACAATGCTAACGATGCTGATCTCTATAGCCACTGCTGATTGGTAGCTACTAGGTAAGCTACACTGTTAGCTTTAACTCCTGTGGTAATGTGGTTATTCTGTGGATGTAGGAAATATGCCCACAAGGTTTTGGACATTGGGACAATCATCGATCATCATCTGCCTAGCAGACTGGAATCAGTCAAAGTCAAAATCACGACTAAAACATGATTTAAAATGTCCGAATACGCTGCTGTTTTTAGAAGGGAGAATCATTTGCACAGTTTTTAAATTGGTAAGGCTTGCTTATGCTTTACATTGTTTTTTAGACTTTGAGTTAAAAATTTTGTGTGACTCGGTCAAATGCAGATTATTTGTTAATTGCAAAATGTTGCTATTTTTATAAAAATGAATCAGAAACTATGTTTTTCACTCTGAGTCATTGCTTATTATTCTAGTTGTTATTGTTAGACTGGGCTATATTAAACTGGAACACAGGAAAAATCAGACTTCCCATTGCTGCGCACACCTATCATTGCTCTTAAATCAGTTTTTAACACCAACTACAGTGTAGTATTTAAAGGAGATCTATTATGACCCTTTTTACAAGATGTAATATAAGTCTCAGGTTTCCCCAGAATGTGTCTGTGAAGTTTCAGCTCAAAATACAAAAATACCCCACGGGTTTTATTATACCATGCTGAAAATGCCCCTTTTTGGGTGGAAGCAAAAAAACACTGTTTTCATGTGTGTCTCTTTAAATGCAAATGAGCTGCTGCTCCCCGTCCCCTTTCCAGAAAAGGGCTGTGCCATTACAGCTCGTACTTCGGATACTACGGCAACAACAAATCAGGAGAACCCATATGACTGAGTCGGATTCTGATGAAGGAGAGACTCCGGCAGAAGAAATAACTGTACACTTACAATGCTTATGAAGCTGAGACATTCTTCTCATCACTGTAGCTGCTCCAGAGCAGAGAACATGGCAGACTGTGTGCAGCCCACTCAGGGGAGGAGCTATGCTAATGGGGCAGAGTCCATCACCTGTCGTGGGCGGGGTCTGTTCCAATGTGACATCACATTCGAGAGAAATGAAAACGGCTCATTTTGAGACAATGTTTATGATTTATGGGGAATATATATATATATATATATATATATATATATATATATATATATATATATATATATATATATATATATACACTGCCGACACACATTTATGTTCAAAAGCCATGTAGAATTTTACATAATAGGTCCCCTTTAAATTATATCAAACTTTAATAGGATACTCAAACTATCTGCCATGAATTTTCATGAATGTCATTACATACCACTGAACAGAACATTCATAAATGACTTATGTACAATAAATGGAAGACTAGAAATGATGCTGCAGGTGAAGTAGGTAACGCACATCCAGTCATGGAGTAGTAAATATAAGGTACAGTGGTGCGTGAAAGTTTGTGAACTCTTTCGAATTTTCCATAATATCTGCATAAATATGACCTAAAACTAAATCAGATTTTCACACAACTATTAAATGTAGAGAACAAGAACTGAATTAAACAAATGAGACAAACATATTATACTTGGTAATTTATTTATTGAGGAAAATGGTACAATATTACAGATCTGTGAGTGATAAAAGTATGTGAACCGTTGTTTTCAGTATCTGGTGTGACCCCACTGTGCAGCAATAACTGTATCTAAACATTTGGGGTAACTGTAATCAGTCCTGCACATCAGCTTGGAGGAGTTTTAGCCTGTTCCTCAGTACAGAACAGCTTCAACTGGAGGGTTTCTTCACATAAACTGCTTGATTCAGGTTCTTCCACAACAGTTCTATTGGATTAAGGTCAGGACTTTGACTTGGCCATTCCAAAACATTAACTTTATTTTGCTGTAACCATTCATTAGTAGAACTACTCGTGTGCTTAGTTTGGTTGTCTTGCTGCATGACCCACTTTCTCTTGAGATTTAAATCACGAACAGATGTCCTGACATTTTCCTTTATAATTCGCTGTTATAATTCAGAATTCATTGTTCCATCAATGATGGCAAGCCGTCCTGGCCCAGATGCAGCAAAACAGTCCCAAACCATGATATTACCACCACCATGTTTCACAGATGGGATAAGGTTCTTATGCTGGAATGCAGAGTTTCCTTTCTCCAAACAGAACGCTTCTCATTTAAACCAAAAATTTATGTTTTGGTCTCATCCATTCATAAAACATTTTTCCAATAGCCTTCTGGTGTTACTGTTAGTGTCATGGTTTGAGCCTGTTTTGCTGCATCTGGGCCAGGACAACTTGCCATCATTGATGAACAATGAATTCTGAATTACACCAGCGAATTGTAAAGACATTGGGGTCCCTGAGCAGCTCCTTCAGCAGCAGACTGCTGCACCCTCAGTGTAAGAAGGAGCGCTACCGCAGGTCCTTCATCCCTACAGAAGTTAGACTCTTTAATGCAAAAACAACATAATGTGGTTATGTGGCTAACATAATGCTGTTTTTTTGCAATGTCAGCCAACACATACATAACATTTTGCACTATGTATATTTATTCAGATATTACTATTTGTTGCTCACCCTCTACTGTGAACTGTGCAATATTCCACTGGTCACTTATCTGTATATAAATGAGGTGTTAGTCAGCTGTATATATTCATATTCTTATTCATCTATACATACTTTGAGGTGTTCATAGTGTACATATTACCATCATTATTATTTTTACTACTATTATTCAAATTTTTCTATTCCTATTATATATATATATATATATATATATATATATATATATATATATATATATATATATATATATATATATAAAACATTTTTTTCTATTCTTTTCCTATTTAATGTGTGCCATGATTTCCCCTTGCTCTTCCCCGCCGAAAAGCAAGAACGCGCTTCCGGGTTTTCAGTGACATTGACTTTCTACATGTGCATCTGTTATGGTTTATGTCCTGTCTCCGCCCCTGTATTGTCATTGGTTGTTTCCCATATGTGTTATCATTAGTCTCAACTGTTTTGTGTTCACCCTTGATTATGTTTGTCACTTAAACCCCTCATGTCTCTTTGTATTTTGTGAAGAATTGCGTGAGATTTTTCCGCGTACCAATCCTTTGTACCTTGTTCCTCGTTTTGTTTCATAGTCTTTGATCTTGTTTCTCATTTCTCATTATGTGCTTTTGCCTTGCCTGTTTTATGCCTGTTTGCAGATTTCCTGAACCACTGCCTGCTTATGAGCACGCTTTTGTTTCACAATTTGGATTTGTCTGCCTGCCTCTCTTTAATAAACTCTTATCTGCATTTGCATCTGTCCTAACCTCCATTACATTCTGTAATGTGACAGAATACTTCACCTCACCATGGATGCAGTAGAATTTTTTAGAGTTCAAGAGGCTGACGTTGGAGAAGGAGGGAAAATTCTCCCTCATTAAGAACAATCGGGAATGGCTCAACATGATGTACTCCGTCATGGGGTATACCAAAGGGGAACCTTCTAACCAGACTGGAACCATGTCCCTCCCTCCCTCCCCCACTGTGGTCTCGTACAGCCTGCCATGTCGTTGGAGAATGTCATTCAGCCTCCCTGCTTGTCTGAGGACGCCACTCAGCATCCCTGTTCAGCTGAAGACGTTGCTCAGCCACTTGGTGCAGCCAAGCGTTCCGCTTATAGATAGATAATTTATTGGTCCTCAAAAAGAGGAAATTTGTTTCCACGGTGGGTGCGTACAAAAACATAACAACATCATACATATAGACCATCATAAACAATCACAGGCATAGAGGGCAGAAGGGGACAAGGAGAAAAACATCAGGATCATCATACAACAATGAATCTGACATCACAATGGCTGAGTACCTATGTGTTTAATGCTCATATAGCCATAGGAACAAAACTCCTACCATAGCTGGTCTTTCTGCACATGGGTAGTCTATACCTGTGGCCAGAGGGAAGGGGGTTGAAATATTGATAAAGTGGGTGGTTTGGGTCATTCAAAATTGTATGTGCCTTCTGGAGCGTAAATGAACTAACACAGTCTGATAAATTAGGGATGGGAATACCAATAATTTTCCTTGCTAAATTAGTTATTTTCAAAAGTTTGTTCTTATTGGTTACTGTTAGCATACTGAAAAAACAAATGGCACCATACATAAGAACTGGTACAATAATACTTCGGTACAGAAGAAGAAGCAGACTAGGCAGAACAGACAGATATTTAAGTTTTCTTCCCTGTTCTGCCTCAGACGTCACAACGCCAGGCTCCGCTTCTGACATCGCTTTTGCCTTCCTGCTCGGCTTAGACGTCACTCTGCCTTCCTGCTCAGCTGAGGAGGTCACTCTGCCTCCATGCTCCTCTGAAGACGTCACTCCTTTCCTTTATTTCATGCCATATGTCGCTCCCCCCTCATGCTTCACGGAGAGCATTGCTCCTCCTCCTGGCCTTGTGGGGAACCTCGCTCCTGCCTCTGGCCTCATGGAGAACTTTGCTCCTTCCTCTGGCCTCGTGGAGAACTTTGCTCCTCCCTCTGGCATCATGGGGAACATTGCTTCCCCCTCAGGCTCAGCCTTGAGCTTCATTCCTCCCACTGGCTGTGCAGTAGCTATCGCTCTGCATTCAAGCCAGGCTGGGGATATGATGTCATCTCTCTGAGGTGCAGAAGAGACTGCTCCACACCTGAAACTCAGAGAGCATGCCATGTTCCTGGCCTCCCAAGCCATGTTCCTGCCTGAGGTCGAAGAGACGGCCTCCCAAGCCATGTTCCTGCCTGAGGTCGAAGAGACAGCCTCCCAAGCCATGTTCCTGCCTGAGGTCGAAGAGACGGCCTCCCAAGCCATGTTCCTGTCTGAGGTCGAAGAGATGGCCTCTCAGGTGAAGATCCTGTCTGAGGTCAAGAGATGGCCATGTGAGATATATATTTCTTTCTTTGAATAAACAAGAGATCCGGGCACTTAGATCCTGGTGTCTGCTTGCCAGTGTCTTTAGCACATTTTTAAAGTTCTATGTGTCATGACTCGTTTGAAGAAACTGTGTTTCTTCTTCTTGTTGCCTTCAAAACACATGGTCAATAAGTGTACAAGAGGACCAACACATCTAATCAGCTCTGGGTAATGTTCGATGTAATGATGCTTTGGCCGAAGTTTAAAGACTGGAAAGACTTCAAGAAGAATTTGCCTGTGGTCTCTAATTTTACTCTGTAGATACTGAATCATTTCTTCTGTAAATGTTAGGGACAGCTTTAACTCCACAATGTATTTTAATTGCATTAACACTGCCCATGCAGAATCTCCCTCTGTTATTACATACAACAAAAATGGAAGCATTCGAAGTAATGCAGCGTTTTCATTCTCAGATCACTCTCAGGATCCTCATAAGCAGTCTCTGCAGTCGCAGAAATGTCATCATCTGCAGTGCAATCTGTAAGATTTATTAAAGAGGTCCAATGAGGTTAAACTATCATCTACATCATGGGCTCTGGTTGGGTGAGCTTTAAATGATGAATAAACATTTGTGCTACACCTACAATTCTTATATGGGAATGCTACTCTTTCATGAGCTCTCAAATGACCAAAATTTAGCGGTTTTTTTTCCTGAAAAAGGTTACTTAATCCCACATAAATCACATGTGTACACAATCTGTACTGCTTGACATGTATTCCTCTTATCTTTCTCATTATGAAATCGTGATACATGTATTTTCCGTGCATTGAATGAAATAAATGTGCAGATACGAGAGTCATATAGACAAGGTAAAGGGCTAACCTTTGAAAAATGGCTATGTTGCAAACGATAATGCTTAAGAAACTCTGCCTGGGTACATGAGGAGGAATCACATTAACCTTCATTTCTAATCCATCGCCCAAATCAATGCCAATCTCAGAAATTAAAATGGGGAGTTACCGTTTTAAGGTGCGTTTAGTCCTCATTTTTTACAGATTTTACTGCACTGGTCCCCACACATACATGCATTCAAAAAGTTTTTTTTTCACTCACATATAGGTCTGCTATCTGTCCACAAAGTGTAACCTGTATAAAGAAAACAGAAACACAAATTAACAGCGAGGAACAGACACGATATCGAGATTAAATATGCCTATTTTCACAAACTTCTATATTCAAATTGGAGCACGCAATTAAAAATATGCTGATTTTAGTTTCACAGTCATTTGTATAAAATGTGAAATAAACTATAGTTTTAATAATGACTACTTCTATCTATAAAGCTTAGTTTTTTTTACTCAGCATGTTATAAAAATACCCAAATACATACTATTTGTGCTGCAAAACGATTATCCACAATGTTTGTTCAAATATACTAATATGCTAATGAGATGAGGTCAATTTAAAAAAAAAAAAAAAACTATGCATTTGAAGGAATTCCAACTATGAAGACTTGTAGGCCTTAACACACAACAATTGCACTCTCTTACTAAAATACTTTGTTAGAAGCACATGAAATATGTTCATTACTTTAAAAATCCTTCATATTTAATGCATATTTTAACCTACAGATGGTGACATTACGTGACAATGGCACTGCACTCTGTGTCGATGATGTAAAATGGTTGCATTTCAGCAGTCAAAAGAATTAGCTACTAGCCCCCACAGCAGGAAAAGAATGTCACACTGTGCTGCTTTTGGATGTAATTTTAGTCCTTGTTTGCTGTGATACAGGGGATATCTGTAAATATGAGCAAACCCATAAGCATCTTGTTGGTGTGTTTTTTTCTGTAAATTCTCATAACATAAAGCTCCTGTAAAATTAGCCTAAACCCCCTAGCCAAGGCATTACCAAAGTAAAATTAAAGTTATTGTTGAACCTTTTGGATTACATGTATGGTTTTGGTCTCTTCTGAAAGGTGGATTAAATATTTTTATATAATTTAATTGTTTGGACAAGGGGTGTCCAATCTTATCAGCAAAGGGCCGGTGTGGGTGCAGGTTTTCATTCCAACCAAGCAGGATTCAACCTGATTAATCAGTTGATCTTGGCTTTCAGTAGACTCAGATGTGGCTTCTGGTTGGTAGGAATGAAAACCTGCACGTACACAGGCCCTTTCCACTCTCACCTCCTCACCTCTCTGATCATCTTCATTCTGATGTACATTTTGAGTAGTCTTGTATATTAACCTCCTCGCTTATGTTACGCTCGGGTTCAAATTGAAAGTCTGAAGACATGTTTATGTCGCTGGAGAATAAAGACCGTTGCAAACATTTGATGTCACTACCCAGAATGCATTGCGATGTAAACAGCAATGGCGGCTAACGAGTGCAAGGATATTGATAATTAAAAAAAAAAACCCTGACATCTAGAATATATAGATGGATTTATATAGCTGATGTCAGTGTTAATCTAATAAACCATACAAGTCTTCATAGTCAGGGTTCCCTTTTAGAGTTAAATTACTGTTTTTACTTATTTTATTTCAGTTCCTTGAAATCAAAACATTAATATCGTTAAATAAAGCTGAACTTATTAACAGTTTTAAGTATAGTTACCTCATATTTAATGATACTGTTATACTGTTCGGGAATACAGTGTGGTTTTTGGCCATGAATCATCAACTTGCAAAAGATCTCTATATCAGAACTCCCTGTGACAACATGAAGAAGAACCCTTGATAGGAACCAGACTTGGAACCCATCATCTAAAGGTAAGTGGGATTATAATGATTACAGTGTACAAGTGTACACGGACGTATGTTCAGTAAGCTTTAGTTACAGTAAGCAGTTAATTAAGTTTTATTAGACCCCTTTGGGAATGAAAAGAGTCTACTCTTTTTTTGGGAGCCGAGTTGAAAGCTCCAAATCACTAAACCGATTCGCAATTCCCTTCACTACTACAGAGGAAAGGAGACGTGTTCCTGGAAACCATGTGATGTTTTAGTTTATAAGCATAAAATGTGTGGTTTGTTTCAAACACAAAAGAAGCTGGGAAGGGCGAGATTCATTCCCAAACACTGCTGACAAAACTGAATCTCAAGCTATTCAGAGTGCTGTGTTGAAGGATATAGAGAATTAAAGTGTTGATATTTCATATGATGTTAGGACTAGACACAACTCAGTCATTTTCATTGGCTGGTTTTTAACCTTCCTTTATGACTCTCATCAGGTGATAAAGAAACTCTGATTATTTGGTTGTTTTCTCATTATTTCTCATCTCCTTCTCATTATTATTCTCATGGTATCAGTGTGCCGCAGTTGCTTCCTTCTGCAGAAATATTATTAAATCTTAAGTCATTCATATTTCAGAGTTATTACTGGAATTAATTTCGACCCTCACATTTACAACATTTTAAATATGGTATTTGCTTCAGGTGTTCATTTACTTGCTAACAGGTTCATTTTGTAAAAACAACAGGATAAGTGTTTATATTTAAATTTAGGTTTGGGCTTAAACTATACTACAATCCAACACATAACTCTCACATAACAGCTTTGGATACAATTTCACATATAGATTTTATGGGTCAAGTAGTCAACTAATATCAAATATATTGCTAAGAGCCAGGTCAGGTATTAGGTAATGTACATAAACTGTTTGGTACTATACATGTAGGTTCCAAATTATTGGATGCATTACCAATCCAAAATATAAATGCATACAATAGCTATCAGCAGCACTCTTCATGAATAACCTATGATTAAATGAAAGAAGAACAAAAAGTAGTTTGTTTCTTTCTATGCTGCGTGGGGAATTTTCTTCCAAAAGGAAGTGGTCCTGTATGCAACAACACACCAAAAAAAAAAAAAAAAAAAAAAAAAAACAGAAGTAGTCTTGTACTCTACCACCAGTTTCCTAAGAAAGCAGAATTGTGTAAAGTGTGGTTTTGGGCCATGAATTCACAAATGATTTCTATAACAGAAGTATAAAATATCTGGGGGTGCACTGATCACTTACCAGTAAATATAAAGAACTATTATGTTAATAGAGAAATATTCCACTTTCCAAAATATAAAAACAAGAAAATGCAGGGAAGAGCTGTTAATTCCCATGGCTAGTAATTGAGTAAGGATACAAATTGGGCTGGTGGAAGATGTAACCACCCTGTCTGGTATAACAATACACGACTATTTGCTTTAAATCAGTATTAAGTTTGAAATATAGAAACATGCGTTCTTTACATCACTGGTTCAATTCAATTCTATTTATATAGCAATTTCAACCAAAGAGATTGCCACAAAGTCGGTTACAGAAATCTGGAATGCTCTAATGGAAAGTGAGATTATAAATCATTACAGTGTACAGGTGTGCTTAAAGTGTGTTCAGGAAGCTTTATCAGTATTCTATATTAGTAGTACAACTGTAATGATGGATTGTGAAGTATTTTTTCTTCTCAATAAAGATGGAAGGTACAAACTTGGAGAAGAGGAATAGTCTTTAGTGAAGCTTCATGCATGTGCATACGCAGGTGTTGTCTCTTCAAAGTTCAGTCCTCAACTGCCCACATGTCAAAGAGCCCTTTGCCATAACATTTCGTCTAGGCTTCTGATCCAAGGTCAAGGTCACAAAGATAAAACTGTCTCCTCTGCCCTGGAAAACACATTCCAGGTTTTCATTAAAACTTTGATCCAGAGTCTAATCAGTATCCGAGTTGTGAGGCACAGAATAACTCTTTGTAAGGCAGTTTAAATGTGAGGGTAGTGTAGTGTAGGAAGGAGAACATCAGGTTAAATGGACAGGAATCTTTTCCACATTTAACTTTAATAAAAGTTAAATTCACACAGCAGCTCAATAATATTAATCCTTACTGCATTTTAAGTGCTAATGTGTAGCACCTTGCTATCTACATAGAGTAAATAGAATTTATAACATGTACAATACAAAGTATGATGTTATTTTATTAATCAGAAGGGAGAGTAAAATGTTAAAAGTGATTGTTAGGCAATGAACAACTTGGCCTAGTTTTGAAAATAAAAACTGGCAGTGAGCCCTTTGGGAATGGAAAAAGTCGGCTCTTTTTTTGGGAGCCGAGTTGAAAGTTCAGACTCACGTGTTGCAATTCCCTTCAGCACTATATGGGAAAGGAGACGTGTTCCTGGAAACCATGAGATGTTTTAGAATATAAGCATAAAATGTGTGGTTTATTTCAAACACAAAGAAAGCCAGGAGGGGCGAGATTCATTCCCAAACACTGCTGACAAAACTGAATCTCAAGCTATTTGGAGTGCTGTGTTGAAGGATGCAGAGAATTTAAAGTCCTAGACATAACCTTTCATATGATGTTATGACTAGATACAACTTAGTCATTTTCATTGGCTGGTTTTAATCCTCCCTTATGACTCTTGTCAGGTGATAAAGAAACTCTTCTTGTTAACATTGTCATAACACAGATATTATAGTATCACACGTCTTTCTTCATTTGACTGATTTCTACAACACGGGTACGTTAAACTCAAACTCATTCACATTTACACTTATATTTACTGTTATGCACATCTACTAGTAAATAAAACCTATAAATAAGTAAGTTATAGTACTGTTTAAGTAAAAAAGTTTATTTGGTTTTAAAAGGTATTTAAGTAAAAGTGGATAAATGCATAAAAAACAGAAAAT
The DNA here is from genome assembly GCF_023375685.1 of Ictalurus furcatus. Taxonomy (NCBI): domain Eukaryota; kingdom Metazoa; phylum Chordata; class Actinopteri; order Siluriformes; family Ictaluridae; genus Ictalurus; species Ictalurus furcatus. The sequence goes on from NC_071261.1 coordinate 31,117,084, forward strand.
ATTTGCTATTAAGTGAGTTGTGATCAGTGTGTTTGGAATTACAAGATATTATTATTATTATTATTATTATTATTATTATTATCCATCCATCCATCCATGCTCTATACCCCTTATCCTTTTCAGGGTCACGGGGAAAGCTGGAGCCTATCCCAGGGAGCATCGGGCACAAGGTGGGGTTCACCCTGGACAGGGTGCCAATCTGTTATTATTATTATTATTATTATTATTATTATTATTATTATTATTATCATTATTGTTGTTGTTGTTGTTGTTTGACTTGAGAACATGTGGTGTAGCCAGTATTTACTTTTAGTGGTTGATAAGGAAATATAGTAAATAAAGTCACCATGAAATCTGGATTTTATATTCATTTCAATATTATTTTCACTATTATACTGCATCCTTGGTTGATGTCAGACAGCAGTGTAGGAGGTGATGGCAAAAGTGTGTTATTTTAATCATCTAAGGCATACAGTGATCTACTATCAACCAATCCTGCCATATTGAGCTAAGAATCATATAAGAATAATAAAAAACCCAGTAAACCTTGAGATTATCACTTGTCACATTACAACAAAATATAGCTATAAATATGAGAACATGTATAAAACTAAACTGAACAACCTCAACCTTTTATTTTATTAATTTCATTACAGTTTTTATTAAACATGGACCTTTACTTCCATTAAATAGACTTATTATTTATTGTAGGCACATTTTGTAAATGTTAGCAATTACTGTAGACATCAGCAGAAAGTGGGAGCTTCCTGCAAATGTCATTTCTCTCATTTACAAAATCAGGTGATTATGTTCACCCATCAGTGTAAATGCTTGTATTTATAATGCTTTTGCTTGTATTTTTCTCATTTGTAAGTCGCTTTGGATAAAAGAGTCTGCTAAGTGAATACATGTGATGTAAATGTAACTGTCTCTTGAGGTACAGAGACAAAAGAAAGTTACAACAGAATGATCACTCTGTATGTTGACCCATCAGTGTAAACATCACTGTGTATAAAGACAAAAGAATGGGGTTTAATCACCGTCTGAAGGTGTAGTGTAGTGACTGTTTATTTGTGAAGATAATGATGAAGGAAAACATGATGCAACCCCCCCGCCCCCCAAACACTTTCAGCTTTGGCTTTATTCTTTCAACACTGTGCACAAAGCACATCAAAATCACCATTTTTAAAATCCTTTCCATGAATTTTGTGCCATCTGGCTATCTCTATGGTCCCGCATGGATGGATCAAAGAGATGCCTGTACAGTCATACATTTTGGCATTCATTTGGCACATTGCATTCTGGGTATTGTAGTCTTCAGCTGAAAACAGAACAAAACAGAAGGTATAATCCCAATTGTGTCAATTTCATTTCCAAGACTAATAAATGTGCAGATTCTCCACATTTTATCATAATAAAAGTTCATTAACAATTTCATTAACAGGTCATTCAGCTGTCCTGGAAACTTCTGAGACATTTGTGTCATCTACCACTGACTAACCAGGATTATGGCTACAGGGTACGTGAACAAACTTTTTTACACTAAAAATGTTATTATTTCATAAAAGGACAAATGCTCCTTTCTTTCGGAAGAACCAGCTCTCTGTACTGTTAGATGCTGAAAATCAGGGCCGGACTGGGACGTAATTTCAGGCCGTGAGTCTCACACTCAATTTTAAACTACAGACAATGCTATTTATTTATTTCCTAATTTCAAGTTATTACACACAGTATGGGTCCCATAAATACATGAACAAGCAGCCTAGAGGTAGCGAAGCAGTCATACTTTATATCAGCTTACAGGGGTCTGCACAGAACATTAAGGCAAGCAAACACCAGAAGTGCAAAGCTGCCAGTAACTCTCTTCTTCTCTCTCACAAAAGTACATTACATGCAGAAGAGAGGTAAACAAAAGACACTTTTAATTTTTATTTCTCATGTACCTGTCACTTCTTTACCAGGTCTACAGCTATGAACAGAACTGTCTCCATGTTGTTGGAGAACGACAACTTTTTTAACCTCACTGTAAATTTGTGAGAACAGAATCTAAATTTATTTTAGTTAGAATTAAAGAATCACATTAAATCAATGTGTTTTTTAGACTTAAAAATACTTACTGCTGGTACAATATTATCTGTTAGTACAATAACAACTACAACAGGACAATATCTATCTAGAAAAATTAAATATTATAATACTATATTTTATATGAATATATTAAAGCATATTTAAAGTATCTTATTTTACCTCTACCTGTCATCTCAGGTTGATCCTGAAGTGTGAGCACTGCGCAGAGCTAGTGTCAGCGTGACTCTCTCCACCTTACCGTGAAAAATAGGAGAAAAATATTTGGGATTTTTTCTCAACCTCACATATGGGCAAACAATTTATATAATGCAATAATAACTGCATCATGACAAAATCTATTTAGAAAAATCCTAATATTGAACATGATGTTGCCTTTTATGACTCATAGCTTAGAAAAACATTTTTAGTTGCTGTTGTTTACCCTAGTGTTATGGCCCAGTCTAGGTTGGGCCGCACAGAGTAACCAGCTCGGGATTCAAGTTGATTGATCTTTAAATAGTGAATGAGGGAGCCAGGAATAACAAAACAGCTTTGTTCAAAAAGGTTGTGGTATATTCTAACAGACAATTATCTACATACAACTGTACAAATTAACCAAAACAGGCATCTCTTCAGGGTGGGCCAAGGCCAAAATAATAAACAAAAGGATTCTATGATAGGTAGCTAGCTTACCTAAAAGGAAAGAAAAGAAAATACAAATATTCCTCCCTAACTACCTAAGCAAAGAAACAGAGACAAAAGGAACCCTCTCCCAAAAGAAATGGCAGCCACACCCCTACTGCCAGTGAACCAATTAAACATATATATACAAGTGAAGAGAATATACAACAGATTTAAGGATAACCAAACTCAGAGTCAAAACCAGGCAGAAGTGCAAAAAACAGAATTTAGCCACAAGGGCAAGCAACACAAATCAACCACTCTCCTAACAACACACCCATTCTCACGCCGGCTTCCTCCTTAAAAATGGCTGCCAATCAGTGATGTCATCAAGGGGGCGGGAGCAAGGCAGGCTAGGGCAGGCTGGAAAGTCTGGAATGGTGTTCGGACCTGCACACAAAATGTCACAGCACAGAAAAAAAACTCCCCACGCCCCCCCCCCCCCAAGATAGCGGGTTGTAACACTAGTTATTGTACTTAGCATTTCTTAGTAGTAAAACTATACAGTAGATAATGCTGTCCTTTAGCACATTTTGAGTGATGATAGTGATGATAGTGATAATGATGATAGTGACGATAGATAGTGATAGTTAGTGAAGCTAACTCTATTTACAGATGAGACTGACCTGCACTTGAAGCCCTGAGCAGGTCAGTAATTTTGCAGCATTTTGCTGCTTCTTCTTAGAGGGTTTACTTTTGCGTGCCCTTTCCATCTCTACTCCACCTGGCCACTTCCTCTCCATCCTCTCTCTGTGCAGTGATGACTCTGTTTGAAACCAGAGCCAGAGCTGAGGAGGATGGAAGCGTTGCAAGTCACCACTAACAGATTCATGGTTTCTTATTGATTTATTATCGAATGTCGAATTCGGAAAGGATCACTTGAGTACATCGGACACGCAATAATATAAAATAATAATGATTAAATAAATAAACCAATAAAAACAATAGCAGGGAAATGGGCCAAATCAGTCATCTGGCCAGTGGGAGTTCTACCGGTTCTCCCGATGGTCAGCCTGCTGAAAATTACAGCATTTTCACAAAATCACATCATTACACTCTCAGTAATATAATTTGCATCTTTTAATACACGTTTGATAACAATTGATGAACTTCATAAACACAATATCAAACTGACCCTCTATCTGTCCTTTAAATTCAACAGATTACAAGACTCATCACTGACTGTACGTGATGTAATCAAGAAGAGTAAATTCATCAGTGAAGGTCCACCTGCACGATATCGTCTCCTCACAACCAGAAGTAATCTTTATGAAAAAGGCTCAGTGAGAAAATGGACATTTGGACAGCGAGACATCAATATGCAAAACAAAATCCTACTGATGGTAGGAGAAACTGGAACAGGCAAAACTACGGTGATCAACGCAATGGCTAATTATATACTTGGGGTGAAGTTTACAGATGAAGTGTGGTTTGAGATTACAGAAGAAAAGGGAGATAATTACATGTCAGATCAGTCAAAAAGTAAAACAACTGAAATCA
>NC_071261.1:31426331-31531331 GCF_023375685.1 Ictalurus furcatus
CCTCACATTCAGAGGGGACAATCATTACAGAAGGACACGTGCCGACAGTTTTGGGCACGTAAGTGTATGGAAATAACAGTCCATTTTGAAAAGAATTTTTCACACGTTTATTTTTTTTTGTACATACACGATACGTGGGTTTATTCGTTTTGTCCATTTACTTGTATGTAATTCCAGGGTGTAACATGTTTAGATGCACTTTCACGTGTTTCTCACACGTGACCACATATCATGCTCAGATAATCTCATTTTCCATAAGGGCAATAAAACACTCACATTTCCTCAGAGGACTTGAGTATATATAGGGCTGTACTCCTATACTATATTTAAGCTTATTATTATTATTATTATTATTATTATTATTATTATTATTATAGCTTGCACTACTTGTTAGATTGCTGATGGAATGCATGAATTTCCTTTTGGGATTAATCTATAAATAATTATTTATAGAAAAATATTATTGCAAAAGTATTTTAATAAATGAGGCCTAATATTTCAATAGTTGATAGATTATGTTCATAAAATAAAATCTCTACCAAGGAGGACCAATAAGTTGCTGTTTTTGTTTTCCACTTAAGCCTGCAAAAAAAAAAAAAAAAGTTTGAGAAGCCCTGCTGTAAACATGAACTCCATGGAGATGGAGATGGAGATGGAGATGCATGCCACCCATCACAGCAAAGGAAACACAGAAGAGAAGAACTCACCCAGGAAGAGGCAGAAGAGGTCCAGGAAGACGAGGATCTTCCTCTGGCTGGTGTCTTTCCCCTCACTGGTGGGGTTTTTGCTCTCCGAAGCCATCACCTTCTCACACAGTAACCGCTGCATTGACTTCAACTGTGTTTCTTCCTTTTCACTCAAACAAATAAATGATCAGTCCTACAGGCTTCGCTCTGCTTCACTGAGACACGTGGAGATTTACTACTGACTGCTGAAATGAGACAGGATTCAGGTACTAAAGGATTAAAGTTTCATACTCAGCTACAACAAAGACTTTTCACTGATTCTCTGAGTTGCTGCGGTTTTACAGAGAGCTTTACTTTACTCCCCCACAACTAGACTCCTCCCATGTCACAATAACCACGCCTATCGTGGCTATAACCCCGCCCATAATACGTGCTTCTCCGTCCTCCTCCCCCTCCCCCTTCTCTTCCTCCTCCTCCTACTACTACTATTATTATTAATAATAATAATAATAATAATAATAATAATAATAATATTTCTACCACTACTACAACTACTACTACTATTAATAATAATAATAATAATAATAATAATAATAATAATTCTACTACTACTACTATTAAGAAGAAGAAGAAGAAGAAGAAGAAGAATTCTACTACTACTACTACAACTACTACTACTAATAATAATAATAATAATTCTACTACTACTACTACTACTATTAATAATAATAATAATAAGAAGAAGAAGAATTCTACTACTACTACAACTACTACTAATACTACTAATACTACTAATAATAATAATTCTACTACTACTACTACTATAATTAATAATAATAATAATAATAATAATAATAATAATAATAATAATAATAATTGTGCAGTAAACTGGGGTGATACCCTCAAGCCTACACCTTTTGTACCTTTAAAACCTTTTGTAGCTTTAAAACTTTAAAATCTAAAACTCTATTTATGTACCTTAAATCATTTTTTTAAGGAAACATTATATCCACATTTCCATGTGACAATTACATATTAAAGGTACAAAAATAATAATAATAATAATAATAATGGTACCACCCCAGAGGCAAGGAAAGGTTTAGTACAGTTTAGTACCACTCTGAAATCATTCATATATAAACCTGCAAACGTTTATTTATCCTTCTAGTTCTATCATATATCAGTTTTATTTTATTCTTACTTTATGTATTGAATTCTGCTGCATCATATTGTATTGTGTGTATGCAGCTGTAACACACATCCCCACCAGGGATCAGTACAATGTTATTTAAAAAATGTTTTATTGTTCCTCAATATTTAAAAGCCTCAAGCTGCCTCATTTGCAAGAAGACTCGTCAGTGAAATAAAGATTTTTCGAAATGAAGTCATAAATATAGCAGTATTTAAACACATAGAATATTAATAAATCAGCACCATGAACAAGCATGATACAAAAACATTTCTAACAGCGTTTAAAAATATAAACAAATAAAGTTCAGAGTAGAACTTCGAGTTGTGTGTGTGTGTGTAAAACTTTGGCTCTCACTTAGCTCTGAATGACTGCCAGCAATTTACATTGTGTGTGTGTGTGTTGGGGGCTGGGTGTTTTGCTTGTCACTTTAAAATGGTTTACCACCTCCTAATTGCAGATAATAGTCTTGGGCTACAGGTTTTCACAGTAAAATCTTAATTCAGTATGAACTGCTGCTATAAATTCCTTGTCATGTAAACTACAGATGATAAATACCAAATAACCTGGCAATGGCAGTACAAAAATGCAAGATTAGCCTTCAGTGATTACCCCAACCATGTCTAAATACCTTCTTTAGGTTCTCTGAAATATCATGTAGTGTATTCTAAGGACGTTCATGTCATTATCCATACCAGTTTAGCAGCTCTGAAGGCATATCTTTATATGCTTTATTGTATAATCAAAGTTTCTTTATAATATGATATCAGCATACAGTCCAATTTATAGAAAGTATATTACACATGGCTAGAAAATGTAGCAGTGTATAGACTGTAGATAATCATTATGCTTTAGGCATTTATGGAGATGCATCACCATCAAGCTGAAAGTGCAGTAGATCCTGACCGCTTCAGTCCAGTTCTGAGAGAGGAAAGGATTTTATCTCATGGCGTGACTCCCGATCATCAGAGCGGCTCTGGATGGTTCAATGTGGATACTCTAAAGATTTTCACTTCTTATAAGCAGTTTAAACTCAAATCTTACACTTAATCCTGTATATAATTCCACCTGGATAGTTTAGATTTGTACCCAAGAGCTTCTGATGTGACACTGACTCTTGTCTTTCATCCCAGACCATTATTCCTAATATACTCCTAATGAACATCCTGTAAACACACTCAGTAATGTTTGTCTTTACTCTTCTACACCTGAATACTGAACTGATGTACCAGAGACATATCACCTTGCAGCTCTCACCTGGTGTCCCACTGAAGCTTAGCAGGGTTGAGCCTGGTCAGTACCTGGATGGGAGACCTCCTGGGGAAAACTAAGGTTGCTGCTGGAAGTGGTATTAGTGAGGCCAGCAGGGGGTGCTCACCCTGTGGTCTGTGTTGGGCCTAATGCCCCAGTATAGTGACAGGGACACTATACTGTAAAAACAGTACCGTGTTTCAGATGAGACGTTAAAACAACGTCTGGACGCGTGTAATAAAGAGTAGGATTTCTGTAAATCTGCTTTGTGCATTTTGTTAAAAGTTGAACCCACTTTCAAGTTATACGTCCATATGTATACGGTATACTTCGCCACGTACATCTTTGATTCTCGGACGTTTGAATTTTTACCCAACTGAGTGAACATTCTTATTCAGTCCAGAAACCAAGACACCATTTAATTCAGAGACAATACAATATTCTAATGTTCAGCAGCTCTGTGATGGCAGGAATAGAGATATCAAATCAAAATGCTGTTGTGCCATCTAGTGGTTATTTACCATCATTTAGCGCAGGGGTTCTCAAACATTTTGTAGTGAGGGTCCTGTAAAATAAATTCCAGGGACCCTCTCTGAACATTTCTTTTTAAATGCGTGAATATTATTTAAATGTGTACAATAATACTCTGCTTTATTTATTGGAGCCATAGTTCAAGCTGACATTTATTTATATATTTCCACACTAAAATATATATTATTTATTTATAAATAACAGATGAAAACCCAGCTAATCTAAGTGGCCAATCAAACAGACTAATAACAATAAGAACACAGTGATAAACCTAATAAACTAATAACAGTGGATTCTAATTTCAACTGTGAGAACCTGAGACTTAAAGAGCAGAACCGAGGTCAAATATTTGTGTATATGAATCCATTTATTGTTTGCATTCATTCAGAAATGAGTTTTAATACAAACATACAAGAACACAAATGATGCCGAAACACTGCATCATGAACAACAACAACAAAAAAAAAGGTGTTCAAATGAAAACACAAAGGAAGCTCATACAAGATGGTGCAAAGTCTTCACAGCCCAAATGAGGTGCAACATTTAGACACAATATAATACACACCCATAAAGTGCTACGCCCGTTCGCATTCTTTTATTAACGTGCTATTTAACTCTGCCTTCTTTTACACCTGAAGTTAAATCTCACACACACACACACACACACACACACACACACACACACTTCTGGCTAGAAGAGTTCAGTGTTTAGTCGAACAGTCTGAAACACGTGCTGTAACAGCAGCAGTCAGAGAACTGGACTGTATTTCCTGAGTGCCAACAGGAGCCTGGAGTCTGTAACACAAGTGTAGAAAAGGTATCGTTTATATGAAAGTAAGACAAAGACAAAATCATGTTATGACCAGTATGGAGTTCCAGTGGAGTTTGGTTTAACAGATTAGTAACAGAGCACACAGGTCTGGGTTCACATCCAGCAAAGAAACGAGCTATGTGGAGGAAAAAAAAAAATCCAACTGTAGACCCACACACACACAATTAAGCGTCACTGCTGTAGTGAGAATTAACCACCACTTAAATAATATCTGATCGATTCTGGTCCATTCTTACTGATGCATATGGTAGAGGAACTGCAAAATCGTACATATGGGATAAAGTCAGTAATGTACAAAGTGACCAGTAGTTGATTAGGATAATTACATGGTAGATGCACCTGGTACACCCAACATTTCCTTTTCCACCCCCCTTTTAAAACACCCATATTCAAAATACAATCACTATACTACGACCACAACTTTGGTTTGATTTGGTTCTTACAGTAGCTCGCAAGATTGGGCAGAAATATTTCAATATCTGATGTGATTGGTCGGTATACCATCAGTATCTGGTTTAATGGATCAGTAGTCTATAGTCTCTGGCGTGATTGGCCAAAATTCTTACAGTAGCTCGCAAGATTGGTCAGAATTATTTCAATATCTGGTTTAATTGGTCAGAAGTCTTCAGTATCTGGCGTGATTGGTCAGAATTATTTCAATATCTGGTATATCTGGTGTGATTAGTCGGTATAACATCTGTACGTGGTTTGATTGGGCAGTATTCTTACAGTAGCTCATATGATTGGTCAGAATTCTTTCAGTATATGGTTTGATTGGTAAGTATTCTTTCAGGACCGAATGGGATCGGTTGGAATTTTATTTGGTAGCAGACGGGTTTTAAAAAAAAATAATAAAAATGAATTCACTGTGGGGCTTCTGAGTGTGGATCTCTTGAAAGAGAACATAGAAACAATAATTGTTTAATTTTCAGTCAGATCTTGGATACGGTTCTGAAAACAAACCTGACAGCTCAGAAAAAGTCGGCGTAGAGTTCAGGAGGTGGCAGCAGCTCGACGTCCGCGAAACTGAACTGGTCTTCCTCGCTAAAGAAGAGATATTCAATGAAGAGACATTCACGGTAACTCCAGAGATCTTGCATCCTTGCTTATTTCCTTAAATACACCAGGTCTCAAAAGCTTCATTTCAGATTGAAAGCTTTTTCTGCACATTATGGGTAAATCTACCAAAAGGCTTAGACTTCACGTAGCCCTCAGTCTTCCACACACATACTTACTCATATGGAGGCTCCTCCACGTCACACAGCAAACCTATCGGTAAACACACATGAAATAAGCTGATCAAGACCTTTAACCTTTGGGTGGTTATTTACGATCTCTGGACTATCCCACAATAAATCACCAAGTGTTCACATGCACATTTATAGAAATTATAGGCATGTACAAACATGGAATTACACTGGTCAAAGCTCAAGCAAAAACAAATTAGACTTACCTGGATCGTTAACGCTGCAAAACCATAAACACAAATATTAGCATATTTAGATAAATTACAGTAACCTTGTGTCTGCATTACCACAAATTAATAACCTAGCCTCCAGTTCGAGTCACGCGAGTCTGCTCCGTCTAGTTTCTTACAGTCGAAAGGCAGTAGCCGAACCCTATCGACTACTTTGTAGTATATAGATATTGCTAGACTCCTGGCTGACAGATAAAGCACTACAAAGCCAATATGGTGGTCACAGCTCTACTCACAGTCAGTACATTTACATGGACAACAATAATTCAAAATCAAACCGATTAAGTCGATACTCAGATTAAGAAACTACCATGTAAACAGCGATTTTTGAGTACCATAACGAAGATGAACTGTACGTCGATACGTGAATTTCTGGAGGGACGTCGGACGGCGTGGCGCAGGGACGTAATGACGTGTGACGTTAATCGCTCTATGTTCTATAACATGTAAAACATGAACATGAAAGGAATATTCTAAAAGCGACTCATGATCAGAATATTATACGTCTCATTCAGAATAAGGTCAATGATTAGATTACTGCTGTCCATGTAAACGTAGTCAAGTAGTACCAATAATCTGTAAGGGTAATAAACCTGGGGTATTGTTCGACCGCTGCTTTTGGCTCCAAGTTTGGTTCCTTAAACTAATAAATTGGGTCTGATACAACACTATCAATTCTCTTTTTCTTTTCTTTTTTTTTTTTTTTTTTAAAGATTATATCGTAATTTCTTCCCATCACCAGAATCAAAGCTCTGAGTTACCAATGGAGAAGAAGGGTTGCTCCATATTAAAAATACAGCTGAAAATCTGAGTGAGTATACTGTACTTGGTAGAAATCGCGTCTGTGATTTCCGCTCCAGTGTTCAGGTCATCTTTGGTGTTCTGGAAGAAAACTGCAAGCTTCTGGAGAGCCTCATGATTCACTCTGGGAACAAATACACACGTGTATGCGTTTGTTTTCTAATCATTGTGAAGCATTTTGACAATTTCTTCAGTTAAAGCACACTACAACTTCACCCTCAGAACTGAAAGAGTCATTTGAATATTAACGGAGTCGCTGATTCATCCGGTTAACCGCTAGGAGAAGGGAAACACATCTGTGGCCTAACCAAGTATTGTTTTTTTCCACTGTGATTAAACTTTCCTCTTGCTGGTGGTGGTGCACGTGCTTGTGGTTGACATGGAATACAGAGGAAAAACCCTTTACACAGCAAAAGCTTTACTGAATACCAGCGCATTTGTTTCAGCCTGGAGCCCTGCTGTAGCAACACGCATCCAAACTTCACAAAACTTCTGCCAAGAGACTTGGAGTGAAAATATAATTGAATTACGTGATCACAGTGACCGTGTACACTTCTGATAATCTGACAGCCTGGACGGTTACACTATAAGAACAAAAGTTTCACCATTACACCAACGCGCGTTTTCCGAACATCCCGTTCCATTAACTTTGCTGTTATAATATCCGTCACTCTTCTGGGAATGCTTTCCACTGCATTTTAAGAGTGTGGACGTGGGGCTTTGAGCATTAGTGAGGTCAGGTACTGATGTTGCGTGAGGAGGTCTGGGGTGCAGTCGGCGTTCCAGATCATCCCAGAAGTGTTCAGTGGGGTTGAGGTCAGGGCTCTGTGCCGGACCCTCAAGATTTTCTACTCCAGCCTTGGGAAGCCATGTCTTCACGGAGCTCGCTTTGCGCACAGGGGCATTGTCATGCTGGAACAGGCTTGGGCCTGTGAACGTAGCATTGCTAATCCACTTCCTGCCATGTTTTTTTGGAGGTACGAGCAAGGTGGGTGATCTAACGATATAATATCGATAGTGTGATAAAATCATTACGCGATAGATTTTTGAGATATTGTTGGTATGGTGATGTCATTTTTTCCTTTTTAATCAATGCAAATTAAAATGGTACTGAATGGAGATCATTGATTGGACAATTTAAATAAATAAAAAAAAAACTTAATCATTGTCTTTATAGGCATTAAACAAAAGTACCATCAAAACTCAGTTTAACATTATTTTATTGTATTTTACTACTGTTTTGAAGACAGTTTGTTAGCTATATTATATATAGTGATACACATTGTGTATCGTAGAAACGTCCAAGTATTGTGATACATTTTTGTCACATCGCACCCACCCTAGGTAGGAGGAAACCGGGGAACCCAGAGGGGAAAAAAAAAAAAAAGTCACAGAGAAGACGAAGTGGGTAAACTCCACATGGAAGTAACCCAACCTCACAACTGAACTTGGGACACTTGAGCTGCGAGACAGCAACGCTACCCCGCTTCACCCCCACGCTGCCCTACCAAAATAATGATTTCAGCATTCAAATACCTGTGCACATGCTTTATTAAAACCCAACCTGCTGATTAAAAATGCTTCCACCTGCCCACTAGTTCTCTGTAAAGTCCATGATTCAGTGCAGCATGATTTAATAATTCAGTAAGCTTACTGTGAGGGGACGTCTTCCACGCAGTCGGCACTCTGAGCATGATGATTAGTGGGAAAAGCATTAACTAGAACAAAAACGGGTGAGAACACGATGATTATTTAAGAGTGCACAGACAGATCATAGCAAGGAAACAACTCCGAGCAGAAAAAGAAAGACACAACTCACACATCTCGGGCATCGAGACCGCTCTGTTTGGACACCTGGACAAACCGGGAAGGTGGGGGGAGAGGGTTTAGAATAAACAAAACTTTATCCTAAATATAAAAACGCAGACGAATAACAGCATCTGGGATTCATCTCTAACATACATGTTCTCTGATAAATGAGACCGGGTTTCATCCTCGCCGGTCCACTCCTCACTGTCATCAGTGACTGCAGCAGAAGTTATAAAGAGACACGAGATGTGTTAAAAACCAGACCAGCACTACTAGATTGTCAAGAATCTGTGTGGCTGGTTTCATTATAATTAACACACATATACGCATGCAGACACGACGGGACTTACAGCTGCTTGTGAGAATCGGGTTGTAATGTGAAGACCTGCAAAGTTGCAAATGGAGTTAGCGGTGTGATAGTGGCTTCTGTGCAGTAGAAAAATCTCGTCACCGACTTTCGAATCTCTGCTAAGTAAAACCAGCCGAAATGACTGCATTTCCGTTCCTGCACATTTAAACTGCACCCTAAAGTAAAATATACTGCATGTAAAAGCTCAGCAGGAAGTCTCAAATGCTATATTGGAAAACTTGCAGCACTGCTATCAAATACTTCCTCAAACTCATCCTCTCTCATTTGTCCTGAAGACCTTCCTGTGGTGGAAAACTTGGACTGAATCAGACATGAATTTAATCAGTACTGAAGTGTATCAAATCACTACGTATTACTGTATCATTTAAGTAGAGTATTGTACAGTACACTGTCTATTCAGACGTGCATCATATTGTCTGAAAGAGGGAGATTCACACCCCCAGTGGTGTTTTAATAAAGTGTACATATCAGTAGAATGGTAGTGTGTGTGTGTGTGTGTGTGGCTGATCCTCCACCTGCTACTGAGACTGAGTGTGTCGCCCTCGATGTGCCCTCTCCCGATAGCTTGAGAGGCTCGTTTCCCCAACTCCAACATCTCCTTCATATTCAACTCCACATTCATCACTGAAATATAGCCATCTACACACACACACACACACACACACACACACACGTTACGCCATTTCACGCCAAACAAACTGCACAGTAACAGAAGATGCACATGAGATGGTTGTTAAAACGTACACAGCGTGGTTTTGATTACATATTAAAGGAAAATGCTACCGATTCACCACAAGGGGGAGGTATTAACCCTCAACACCAATCAATCAATGATTCTGAATTTGTCTGCTTGACTGCTGGGGAAGAAACTTTACTGGGTTTGTGCGACGTACTTTTTTTGATCATTAAATGGGGTTTATTTTGGAAAATAAGTGGCAAGCTATTTCATTAATAGTAACATCAGAACCTCATTTGAACCCATTTGGGTGCGAGATTGATTTACCTCGTTTTCCACCCATTTGCCAACTTCCACCCGATATCTAATTCTTCCCAATTATATCACGACAGCTACTGTAAGGTTGTGGAGAACATGGAGCTGTAATTGAGGGCAACTGTATTAAAGAGCCTCGGTGTAGGTGTGGTTTTTCCACCATGGCCTCCTTACACTTGTTCTGCGAGTCTCTGGCAAGCCATTTGCCCTTGGGGCAGTTGGTGGTGCGGATGATGCTGACCGTGTCTCCGGTCTTCACCTGCAGGTCATGTTTGCGCAGTTTGCTGTCCAGCAGCACGCGAGCATGATACATGGGCTCCTCCTGTCCGGTGATCTACTGGGGCAGAGGGAGAACCGAGAGCAGCAAAGTAATATGCCATCTGCACAAAGTCTAGATCAGGGGTGTCCAATCTTATCCGGAAAGTACCGGTGTGGTGCAGAACCCTGGCTCCTTCCACCATCATTTAGAAAAACTAAACATTTAACCTGCCGTATGTTCTTTTCCTTTATTTAATCAAAACACTTCAGCTACAGTTTTTATCCTTATAGCCACCAGTAAAATCAACAGGAAGGAAAACAAATATGTCTATAACCATCCTTGGCTTCAAAACAATAAATTAAAAACTCTCTTCAAATCTTCCATCAATAGTAATAACAGCACAGACTACAGAAGAGCAAATGAAAATGAAGACAGAACAAGGAATGAGATAGTCAAGAGTGAACATTGCTGCAGCTTTTGAGCACTGAAAAGCCTCGAGTAATTCAAAAGGACTTGAAAACGGATGCCGAGCCTGCTTTGCTGCTTGACAGGTAATAATTTAGATTTTTCTGGTGTACTTTGTTATCCTTGGAAAAATGTGTCATCCTCACAAAGACACCACACACAACACAGCTAGTTAGATTTAAAAAAAAAAAGAAAAACCCTCACTCGGATGTCCGTGTACAACTGTGAGCGCTGTTTGCTTGGATGTAGCTACAAAAGGACTGATGGAAGTGGGTGGGTTGAGTGTTTAAAAATTAAACAGATCCCCAACACCAATCAAACCAGTTATAAGACATTGTGATAAGTCTCACAAAAGCACAAATGACTGGATCTCCGCCACAGAATCACTCACTTTAAACTTCTTTTTCATCTCATTTTCCTTTTTCTCCTTCTCTTTCTGCTCCTTCTTCTCTCGCTCCAGACGCTGCTTCTCTCTCTTCCGCGCCTCTTTCTCTTCGTGGTGGTCGGGGCTCGAGCGCTCCTTCCTGACAGATGCAGCACTATAACGATAGTACACATAAAGGTAAGTCTCTCATATTATAAACATCGAATGTAAGATAACCGGAACCAACTCGTGCCAGACACTGCACAACATTAAAGAGGACTTTAAATGGACAAAAGGTTTGACATGTCATCCTTTAATAAAAATAAATAGGAAAATAATCTATACAGCTATAATAATATGTACAAGACTTCATAATGTACCGTGTATTTTTACAGAGAAACAAGTGTAAACTTTTCCCCGTGTCAGAAAGCATAAAGTGACCGCTTTACTTCTGACACTGGAGACTCCTTCCGTGTCACCATTTCAATTACACCGGGTTTAAAAATGAAAAAATAATCTATTCATGTGGAGTGGTTACTAGACAAGTCCATGTGTGCGTTGTTACTATAGAAACAATAACATATTAGAAAGAGGACATTAATATTTGCAGCTGCATTGCTGTCAGAGCTCCTGACAGATAGATAGATAGATATAAAAAACAAAATTCTAGAAAAACACCTTTTGACCAATTAGAATCAAGACTTCAATCACATTGTAGTATCATTTGCAATATTTAACATATTTATACAGGTATTTGCATTATAGTGAAGATGCTATATTGGTAGGCAGTGGTGTTGGACAGCTTTTGCACATCAGGAACAGCTTTATATTACTGTATAGTGTTGTAACGTATTGTACTCAGGGAAACCACTTGACCAACCCCCAACTCTAGATAGATTACAGATAGCACATGCGGAGAGGTCGTCGGTGTACAGCGAAAGGGTTTGTGTAGAGAAGCCAGAACGGTTTTTCTCTTAACAGCAAAAATGTCCCAGTAGCCTACATTTTGCAAAAACTCCCATCTGGAGGGAATTTATTACACATTACATGAATGCAGCTTCGCTCGTTTCTCGCACTCAGTGGTTGCACTTGCAGACGGTTGGTTGGACCAAAAGGAGTTAGTATGAAGCATCTTTAGTCGGACTTGCGATGACTTGAGCAAGTGACTCAAACCACTTCCCACCTCAGCGGGAAAATATTTTGATGGAAAGCCATCAGTTTTTTTTTTTTTTTTTAAATACACGACTAAAGTGTAGTACCTGTCCCAGACAGCAGGAGTCACAACACTGGGCTCAGAATTCATACCCGTCCTGTGGGTGAATGAGATACAATTTTTAAATAAGGGTCGGCTAAAAACAGAACAGTTAAAGTACATCCGACTGTTAGATCGATAGATTTCTAGAGACACAATCACGGCAACAAATGCTTCATACCACTGTGCAGCATGCCATACACTCTTGCGTGTTTCCTCCTTCTGTGATTAAAAAAAAAAAAAAAAGAAGAAGAATTAAAACAAAGAAGTACCACACCTCTGATCACGTATGTGTTCAAATAAGAATATGAATGCAACCCGACTCACCCCAGGGGACTCGGCATAGGGATCTGAAAACACAAGCATAAATCATTTAAGACAAATGATGTCAGGTCAAGCACCTGTTTAGGTTAACGTCATCATTATTAACAGATCTTTCAGCCCCTTAAGGATTATTATTGGCCTCAGCACTTACTCTTTGGAGCGCCTTTCCGTTTGCGTGAGTTTTGCCCAAAACTGAATTTGCTGATTGACTCCACCTCTTCGTAGACATTGTCACAGACTTCGTAATTATCGTCCCGCTGGTTGATGCTGAAACAAAAACCGACCTCGCAATGTATACACTCTCTAACCAGTATGGGAACTGCTCTCTCAGTGCTGATCTAGGATCATTTTGATCAAAGATATTTAAGAGTTTACCAGCACATTCAAGCATAACACAAATATCGAGCTTAAAACGTTCCTTTATCACATAGCTGTAGTTAATTTTAGGTCCTGCTTCCACTAAAGGAGGCGTGGCTTCAGTGCCTGTCAGTAACAGTGAAAGAAGTGTGGCCTTTACACCCATCAAACCCACTGAAAAAGATGTGGTCTCTGTGTGTTAGTCCTACGTCAAGGAGGTATGGCCTCAATGTCAGTCTGTCCCAGTGATAGAGGTGTGGCTTCTGTGCTCGAGTGTCCCAGTGACTCTTTAAAATGTTATTGTTTGCACAATACAGAAATCGCAAAAATAATCACATCAAATCAAATCCAAATCAATTTGGCTATAAACGGTATCAAATTAAAGCACAGGCTACCGTAAATTCTTATACATCAATGCTCATTAAGATGCAAATCATACAGTGTAATGCAGAAGAAAAAAACACTAATTAATGAATATAATTATATGGACATCCCAAATCTGAAATACTCCAACATGTAACATTAAAAAAAAAAAAAAAAAAAAGAACAACAACAGATGTGCATACTAAGAGACTTTGCTAAAGACTTTTCCTTTGCTACCTAGCAGAGGAAGTGAACATAAGGAGATGGAAACATACCTTGGTTCAGATGGAAGTTCACTGCTGATGAAGGAATCGGTCAGTATGTTCTGAGGACAGGTCATCGAGATCTCGCCAGTCACAGCTTCCAAGAGCTGAGCTTCGAGTGCTGCGATTGATCGTGAATCAGCCCCATACCCTAAACTGGTTCCCTGCAGATTACCATCATTACCAGGTTCTGCGGGACCTGTGACATACTTCTGGATCACATCGTTCTGAAGATTGCCATCACTCGCCTCGTCAGGCCCTGGTGGTGGGGCACTAAAGTCTGTAGCCTCCATCTCCAGCGCAGTGAGATTTATTACATTGGTGTTTAACGCTTCTAATACAGAACTGGCAAAATCTAGGAAGTGAGGAGCGTCAAACTGAGGAGGAGGAAGTATTGGAGTATTCTCAGCAGCCACATCTTCAGCAGCTATACCGCCTGAACCAGGACCCAGGTCTGGAACGACAAAAACCTTCAGAACTGTTCCTACAGTAGTGTAGTTTTTTTTTTTTTTTATACAACATCAAGGACGATTGGTTATGAGGAATTAATATGGAGCATAATAACTATCGATGGAGACCTCAACACCTAATTTGGGTGAAACTTTTATCCTTACAACTGAAACAGGATACAACCAAGCAGTTGAGGATTAAGGGCCTTGTTTAAAGACCCAACCACAGCAGCTTGGTAGTGCTGGGATTTGAGCTCACAACCCTCTGGTAAGAAGCAGACATCCTTCGCCACTGAGCTACTACACGTCCTCATTATCATCATCATCATCTCCATCTTAAGCTACACCTCATTGCTAACCACATTTTCACAAACCACACAGCAAATCACCCCAAAGACAATAACTCTAGATTTAAAACCCCAATAACCCATTGATTAAACAAACTCTGGTTCATCTTCCTCAGATCAACAACTTACTCATGGTGGCTTCTTCAGTTGTATTTTCCCGCTTATGGGTCCTGTAAGCACTCAAATCGACATGTGGTGGTCTCATCGGTTTCACGGGTAAGGGACACAGCGATGTAATGTCTGGTAGGGCTTTAACAAGAGGAGGGACAAGGGCACCAGGCTGTACTGGCTTCACATCACCATTCAGGTGCAAAACAGGTCCTGGTCATAAAATAATAATAATAGTAAAACATGCTTTTTGAGTCATTTACAATCTGACTGGAATTTAGAGCTTGGAAATGCAATCCTAGAATACCCTTTATTATGCCCAAGGATATTTTGATATTGCATAAAATATGACCTGATTAAAGAATGAAGAAATATTTTACTTGATACCTTTTAAATCACTGGAAAGCTTTTTAAAATGTATATTAAATATATATATATATATATATATATATATATATATATTTAGCTTTTGAAGAACAAGCAGACTAGCTAAGTAACACTAGCTAACTAAAGCTAGACCGTTACACAGACTACCTGACGTGTTACTCTATCTAGCCAAATGGCTTAGAAATAAACACATAACGTGGCTTATAATCAAGTGACAATGTTTTAGTGTGGACAATAACGATATTGCGTGTGGCAAACATCACTATCTATGGCCATTGGCATATGCTAAACATGGATATTACGCCCTCCATTTGAACAAGCAAAGCTTACAGAGGCACAGCAGAAAGACATTACGTGCTTTTAGTTATGTATTAACTAAACCAACTCTTCCTCCACTCCAGATACCGGAGATATAGATCCATTTGGTCAACTTACGATGGTTTATACCATTGGCTTGTGGTAGATTTCGGGCAGTGAGGGTTGGCGAGTTAGCAGGTCGATATCCTGACCGCAGAGACGAAGATTCATCATCACACTGAAGGTTTTCATACTCCACAGGAGGAGGAGGGCTCTCTGTCGGTCCTTTACTGGAGTAGAAGCTCTTGGGTCGGGTATAGACTAGAAGGTTCTTGGGCGAGAACCTTTTCTTGGCTCTCTCCAGAGTGCTGAGGACGTGAGGAACGCTACCCCCATTGGATGGATCTTCGGCTGTCGGCGATGGTGTTGATGGCTGATCTGGGCTCGGACAGGAAGACCCCGGGTCTGATCCCCTGTTGTGGTGGCTAAATCCGTTCCCCACGGTGTAATGTTCAGACTGTGGCTTGCTGCTTTCAGGATGTTCTGCATTTTCCAGAATGTCTTTAATGGACTTGGAAAACTTAGCGGGCCTGAACGGCGTCGGCATGGCCTTCTTCTTGCACTTGATTGGTGACGTGACCAGCTTGGAGGAAGCAGTGGCCTCCTGCTTTGGATGGTTAGAAGAGGCGGTAGAGGACGCAGGCAGCACAAGGGGCAAGTGACGATCTTTGAGCGAGCGTCTAGCAACACCACTTCCAACGCCATTAGCGGCAGGTGGGAAAAAACAAGACGCCATAGCACTGGGCCATTTGCCTGATAGCATCTTTTGATCATCTCTTAAGTTAAAGTGTGGAATGGCAGGATTTTTGTCCTCCACAGAGGAAACAGTTACAGAACCGGCACGACTTGCTGTAGGTAGAAAGCGTTTTGGTTTTTCCAGAACTACAGGCCTATCTTTCAGCTGGCTCCCCTCCTGAAACTTAGCCCGGAGGGACTTGAAATCAATGGCAGCCTCCTGTGGTGGGTTCAAAACAGCAGAAATGCCACTTTAGAGCTTCATTAAAGCTTTATTAAAATGCTACTTTTCTATTTGCAGTGTTTGAAATTTTAAATAAAAAAACAACATATAGTTAGGGTTTCCCTCGGTGTTGTGTGATGACTGAGGCTGAAGTGCCAAATGTGTTCTCTCAGTGGAGTTTGTTTGTGCATCATACAAACGTCCAATCCTTATCAGATCACCACATTTACACGACTATCACATACCTAGTTGCTGATTCGACTAAAAACTAGCTGGAAATTTGAAATTACAAGCCATACAGCGCCAAAAAGATGGAAAAGCATACTTCTGCATGGAGGAAACCTCATAAATTGCTCCAAGTGTAGCCTTCAATAGGCATTACATCTTTCATACAAACCTCTTTAATTAATAGGCCTACAGCGATCCAAAGAAACGCAAGGTAATATCCTAATCATATTTTTTCCACAACAACGAATAGGAGTTAAACCCAGTGTAACATTTTCAAAGCTATAATAGTGATCAATTTCAAAAGGAATCCATGGCCACAAAGAGATTTAATAAATAAATAAATAAACAAACAGAAAAATATAAAAATGAACATCAAGCAGATATTATAGTTTTGAGCATAATAATGTGTGAAAATATGAACTATGTACATAGTTTTGACCCTGGTTGATTAGTAAACAGATAACTAAACAGGTGAGAACAATAAAATAGTAAGTGTGTAAGCAGGTCAATCAGCCTGAAAAACAAAAACATATCATCTTAACGCTTTAAGAACCAAATGCTTGTAAGGTCTCCTTACCATTTTTATTTCCACTCTTCATATACTAATGATAATGATGACTATAATAATAATAATAATAATAATAATAATAATAATAATAACAATAATAATAACAACCAAAGTTAGGGTGAGAAGGTCACACCGCCTCTGCGTCTTCACTAACAAACCACTCAACGCTCGTGCACGCGCTCATTCGTCTCCAATTAATGCGCGTGCGTCATGGCAGTCCCGTGAACGCGCATTGCAACCGTGCACGGCGGAAAGTGTTGGGGTTTGATTTCGTTATCTTTCCACAGTTTGAGTAAAAAAAATAAACAAACAAAACCTATTTTTTCCCCTCAAATAGTTAGGATAAAACGACGTGTACACAGTTTTACTTCTAGCACAGCGTGTCAGTCAGAACAGACATTTTTGGTGATTTCACTGAATCGGATCATTTGGATCCTCACCAACACGAGTCGACTCTTTCGGCTCTCAAACAGCTGATTGTCATTTTTCGCTCTAAACTGGACAGTTTGCGAAATTATGAGCAGTGATGGTTCCTGTTTGTTTCATGTAATCTTACTGTGTATTCTGATTAACAAAGTAATATTACTTTAAAAAAAAAAAAACTATTTAAATAAAAGCAGCAAAACACTACTCACCATTCACAGTAATGAACAACTTGAGATGTTGAAAACAGGTTTCCATAGAATCATTTTATTTGACTCAAACTGCAAGGTAGAGACCCACAGGGACCATTACAGTTTCCATTAAAACCAATGCAATTCCTGTTAAAACTATTAAAACCAATACAATTCCCATTATAAATATGACAAATTCTACAAGGGTTTCTATTGTTTGTTTGTTTGTTTGTTTGTTTGTTTGTTTTTCAGCAGTAGAAGTTGTTGAAAGAGTTGGTTGCTTTGCCAAAAACCTTGTCATGCTCGATAAAACTATAAGAAATGTATCAACCCGAAAGTTACAGCTTTACCTCTGACTGTTACAAAGTGCTGACACTGGAGACTCCTTCCATTAAACTGTTAAATAAACATCGTCTTACAGAAAACTCCTCATTGATCATAACAGTTCCACCATACAAATCCCCGTGTAAGACGTTACTATGGAAACTTTGTGCATTAATATAAACCTGTGATTTGCAGCTGCATTACTGTCTGAAAATTAATCAATACCTTCTGTCCAATCAGAATCCAGAACTCAGCTTTGCTTGAAGATACTGATGCATTTACACTTACTGTATATACGACACACATGGGTAAAACACATCTCAGACCTGAGTGTTGAGCACCTTGATGCTTGCATTTGTATATATGAATAATCCCTAACTGAATAAGATGTGTGAGCGGACAGTGTTAACAGAGGTTTAGATATTTTGCCACACTATTGGTTTGCAGTCAAGCCAAAGCACCTCAAACGTCCCACTTTACACAATCCTAGCTAAATGCAAAATTCATTTCGAAACCGTTGTGTGTGGATGTGTTGCGCAATGTCCATGAATGTCCAAAGTTGTGTGTTTATTTAAAGGAGGAGATTTACAGGAATGTGTGCACCTAAAATGAGCAGATCGTTTACCTCCTGTCAATCATTTACCCTGACCAGTATTGACAAGTGTCTCCGAATCGCATCTAGCCTTAGCGAGCATCTGAAAGCCAGCCGTTTCAGCCATGAGACAGTTTTGGCCTACATCTGGAGCTTGTGTTATTTTGTCTCTGCTTTGTGTCAGCCAGTTTGATGAGTCCGCTGGTTTCTGGTGGAGGAACAGGTAGTGTTCTTCTGTTATCTCTGATCTCATGCAGTCATGTGGTTTTGTAGTTGTAACGTTGGCTTGTGTTACTGTTGTAGCCGATGTACCGAGCTCACCAAATAACCCTTATCAATGAAATAGAATCAAATAAACCAGCAAGTGAATAAAAGAATAAAAAGCATGACGAGACAAATCCACAGAGGAGAAATACAGACGGGACGAAGCAGAAGACATAAGCTTACATAGCTTAAAAACAGCTGGGAAAATATACAAGTTTTCTCAGACCTTTAAACTTCGTTCAAGCCTGCAGAAATAACCTTAAAGCTGTAGAGGTAGAATGAGCACAGAGGGGGTCAGAGATATAGCTCGGTGCTATATTGATCTCATAATATGCTTTATTTACGCTTAGCACACGTTTATTTCAGCGAACATATTAATCCGGCTGTGAAGAAGTAAGCACTGACATGCTTCTGTGTCTCTGTCCGAAGGACTAAGGTCTTTTCCAGAAGAACTCGAGGTGCTGATTCACCCATTCCCATAGACTGCAAGCTGAAGAGCTGGACGCCGTGGACGCCATGCGACGCCTGCACAGAGAAAACGGTAAACACGGGAACTGAAAATACTGTACGTAGGCACACTGTTCTTCTCAGGCAGCCCGTCCCGCCAGTTACACTCACTCCTGACTTGGTAATGCTTACACTCCTCTGTTTACTTGCAAAAAAAGAACTTGCAATTGCAAAAACGCGTCTCTTTTTATCATGTGTACCTGGATTCTTAACGATTTGACATGATACTGGAATTGTTCGTGCTTCAAAACTGTTGTCAGATAAGAAGACAAGCTTAACTTACATGAATAAGATTAGACTGCGTGTTCGGAAGTGTTTTAAATCGGCTTGGAAGATGATACAGTGCATCACTAGGGATGTGAGACATTAGCATTGCCTCACACAGCAAGACCCTTGCACATATATTTAAAGGGTTTTTTTTGTTGTTGTTGTTTTTTTTTTGCATATACTTAAATTCAATTTGTTATGAGGAGGAAATCTCAAACCAAAAACGTGGACACAATTTATTAGATATTGTCATAAAGCAGCTTCATAGACATCTGGAGACATCTGGACATAGGTTTAGACCCTCTATTGAACAAACCAGAAAAGACAGAGGTGTTTATGCTTTGTGGTTTCTCTGTAACATGACAAGCTGCATTTGGTTGATCTTATTATCTTCACCGGAAAGTCTGGCGAGAGAACGACTGTTTATAGCTGCTGTAACATGAGCAATATGTTGAACTAAGTTGTGTAGAGGACAAATCAGGATAAAATTATGACGTTCTTTTATAATTAAAAATTGTAATCGTCGTGAAATTGCTCTAGTAGACGAGGAATAAAACACGTGTAATGAATGAATCTACTTCATTGTGGTAACAGTAGCTCCACTTGTGGAACCACCCAGTTGTTGATATTTTCCTATTTTCCTATAAAAGCACACCCCGAGTGTGTTATTCCTTACATGGTTTAAATACGCTACAAGAATGTTACATTCCAGCCTTCTGACAAGCTTCGAAAAACTTCATTAAATGTTATGATAACGTTCTCTGTTAGCAGATCGACTACATGTGGGGCTAATTGTGTATTTTCCATTTTTTAAAAACTCATATGTGATTGCGTATATTTATGTAAAAATAAATCTTCTGCTGAATTCCCACTGAAAGTGTTTCACACGTCAGATATGTATTCTGGGAGAGCACAAGAGTACGCGTAAAGCTGTAACGTCTTAAAAACACGCACTTTTCCAGCTATGATGCATTCAGGTGTACGACGCTTGTAATAAAAGACATGATCACAAAGCGGCTTTACGGAAATCCAGATGTTCTGTATGTAGGTTTAGATTCCTAATGACGGGATGTTGAGGGAAAACTCCTTGAGACAACTTACGGAAGAAACCTCGAGAGGAACCAGACTCAAAAGGGAACCCGTCCTCATCTCGGTGACGCCAGATAGTGGGATTATAAATCATTACAGTATACAGACCCGGGGTTCTTGCTCTGTGTTGAGTGTAGGTAATGTGATGTACGCTTTCTTCCTGATGCAGCTGTTTGTGTTTGCAGGTGCATTTTCAGTACGTGGAGCGGCACTCGCAGTTCGGAGGCACGATCTGTGTGCACAGCCAGTGGGATGAGAAACTATGTCCGATTCAGGGCGAGTGCGAGCCTCAGGATGAGTGTGGAGACCTGTATGCGTGCCCTGAAACGGGTCAGTGCCACCATTCTGTAGTCAGACTCTCTGTCCTCACTAACTAGATATTATATCCAGTGTTGGTTTTCCTTGTATTTGAGGTCAGTGATTTGATTTGAGCACCTTTTGGGAAACCTTTGGGAACTGGTATATTTACATACACATGTTTACATGTCCACTCCATGCAGGCCGATGCATTAGTCAGAACCTTCGCTGCAACGGTGACCAGGATTGTGGGTTCGGCAGTGATGAAGACGACTGCGAGAACACACAAAGCCCTGAAACCAAGTGTTACGGCATGCTGACCATCCCGGGAGCACATAAAGCCACACAGGGGTAGGATTACAGGAACAATAGTTAGCATGACGGAAAACCGGCAGTTATAAACACTCCTTATTAGCAGTAAAAAAGTAAAGAATCGAATCTCACACATAAAACAACGAGCTAAAGATATGGAGTATAGCAGAATATTTACGGATCCTCACAGTTTGAACCTCTGATTCTAGATCCAAACTGTCACATGTTCTGGGTGTTTTTAGAACATTTTACATAATGTTTAGAAGTGTTTCAACAACTCTGCAGCACTTTTAGGAAATGACATACAAATAAAGTTTTAATTGAATTTACAATTCACAGGAACATTAACCCGAATGTTTCCATGATGTTAGTTTGTCTAAACTAAACGGAACGTTTATAGCTGCTGCAACTGAAGCGATAACTTGTTTCACGGATGTTCCAGAACATTAAATGTAATTATACAGTGGCTTGTAAAAGTATTCACACCCTAGAACTTGTCAGATTCGTCTGAAAAGCAAATGATAAACACACATTTTTATTGCAAACTCACATTCTCTTAAAGTGACTCAATGAATCAAACTCAAAATTATTTACTGGTCAGCGAGTATTTTAAAGAAAATCCAAAACTATAAATGCTGCTCGCATAAGTATTCAACCCTCAAGGTTCTCAAAGTTCTAGATGAACGCAACAAGGACTCAATTGACTTATAACTGGCCTTCATCTGTGAAATATTAAAACAGCTCCCATTATGTAAAAAAAAAAAACTCAGTTGAGGAAAGGAGTGTAAATGAAGATTATGGAGCGTTCTACGGAAGTTAGGGTGTAAAATTATATCAAAGAGGTTGGACGAGACAGTTCAAAAGTGAAGAAGACAAGACTGTCCCTCAAAACTCGTCTCAGAAACAAGAAAGAGACTGGTGAGGGAAGCCACAGTGAGGCCAACAGTCACTCTGAAGGAGTACAGTAGCTGGGAGTGGAGTGAAGGTGCATCCAGACAACAATTTCAAGAGTGCTACGTAATTGAAGAGTGTATGGGAGGCTGGCTAGAAACAAACTGTTGCTCAAGAAGAGCCACAAGAAAAGCACAAGAGTGAACCAGTGAAGATGCAGAGGTGTTTTTTTTTTTTTGGTGTGGTGAGACCAAGATTGAGATCCTGTATTTGGGAAAGTTTCAAAGTGCAATGTGTGGTACAAACATAATGCAGGCCATACATCAATTAACACCATCCCTACAGTGAAACATAGTGGTTTTGGCATCGAGCTCTGGGTACTCGTTCCATCCTGAGAACTTGGGTTTCTTATCAAAATTGAAGGGAGAATGGATGGCGCGAAAACACAAGGGGATATTACAAGAGAACCGAAGCCAAAGCAATGCAGCAATGGTCAGAAACAAAAAGGTGAATGTTGTACAGGGGCCAAGTCAACGTCCAGATCTGAATCCCATTGAGAATCTGTAGCACTGTTTGAAAATTATAGTGAACAAACATCTAACCAACCTGAAGAACCTGGAGTCAATCTACCAGAACTGCAGAGCTGGCAGGAACTTACCCCAACACACTTAAAGTTGTTATTACAGCAATATCTGCTGACAAATAATGCATTTGAAATTTGAAAATGAACTTTAAGAGCGTATTAGACTGCAATACACAAACTGACTGGAAAAATTCGTGAAGGTGTGATTTGAAATCCAGGAAAATCCCGATGACTTTTAAGGGGGTTGAATATTTCTGCAAGGCACTGTGAATGTATAAAAATGATGTTTATACATTTATACCTGTTGTTTTTGTCTAAGCCCGGAGTACAAATACACTTTCACTTTTCCAGCTACAATGCTCTGTCAGAAGTTTTCGTGAACCCCGTTCTGGACCCTAACTACTTCGGAGGTAAATGTGAGTACATCTACAATGGAGAGTGGAGGGAAATGACGTATGACTCCTTCTGCGAACACCTTCACTATAGTGATGATGAGAAATATTTCAGGAAGCCGTATAACTTCTTATCGTATCGTCTGCTGGTACGTAAACACACTGCATGAAAAACTAACTGGGTACTGTATTGTCCTATAGGCTATACGGAAACTTTTTGCTCTCTAGCAGAGGCTTTAATCAGCACTATGACATACCTTATACTCCATTGTTTTTGCATTACCCTCGTTTTAATGTGCTGTTTTGTAGTGCATTTATGGTAACAGGTGTGCTCGTGTCCTATGGTTAGTTTGGTGCTAACAAAGAGCAATGCTGTAGAAAATTCAGAACCCTTAAGTCAGGGGTGTCCAATCTTATCTGGAAAGTTCCGGATAAAATTGGACACCACTGAATTAAGCGTTCATCAGTTGCCCCTCTGTGGGTAGCCTTATAAGTTCTATGCAGAAACACACACTGGTGTGTTTCCTTATCAGGAAGGGTTCCAAGTAGAAATATCTAAGGAACCCTTAAAGAACTTGTAAGAGTGTGCCAAGTACCATAGGTTCTAAGGGGCAGCACATTGGTGCAGCAAGACGCTATATCACCATATATCACCTCAGGTTCCACTAAATAGCAAAGCTCAAAAGTCATATTTACACGTATTGTGCACAGGTGCCTAAATTGGGGTAGGATTAGTCTGACTGCTGTTCCAAGATCCAATCGTGATTTGGTTTGGTTTATTTGGGGTTTTATTTGGTCCCATTCCAGGCACATTCTTTCAGCCAGGGATCAACAGAAGAATACAGTGATGCTGTAAGCTTATTAGATGCTCGGAAAACAGAGAGTTCTTCCAACTTTGGTGTGACTTTCGGCATCATGAAAGTGGAAGTTGGAGTGTCTGGGAGTCATGCAGAGGAACTGTTGACAAACCTAACACAGTACAACAGTAAGGTATAGTACAATGTGCTTCTTATTTAACTTTTTGTTTCAAAAATAACAAATGCCATAAAGGTAATATAAGCATTTGCATACCATTGCACTTTGGAATTTTGGTTTGTGATTGGTCAGGAGGTGTTGAACAGCAGCTTTGACAGTAGTGCTGCTGCAAATCACAGATTTCTATGAAAGCACTTGCTTTAATACATTATCGTTTATATAGTAACAGTGTACCGAGGGACTTGTATGGCAGATGCTCCACATAAACGGTTAAGGGGACATTTTTGTACGGAGTCTCCAGTGTCAGCGTTTTCCTGACACGGGAAAGTCTTCAGGACGGAGGAGTTTATGCTTTGCGGTTTGTGCTCTGCATTTTCAAGAGAGTTCAAGAGAGAAAAAAGAGAGGCTTGTGAAGAAACAACTCTTTATAGCTGCTATATCATAAGTGATATCAGGGAATAATGATTTCGCCACCATTCCACAACATTAAATGTAACTATAAATTTATTTAAAAAAAAAAAAGTATGACATGTTTTGCATGTAAATCTTAATTAGTGGAAAACTGGTGTGGTATACTGTAAGAAGAATAAAACACTTGCTGTTAAAGGAAAATGATCACCTTTGGGTGTGGTAGCATTAACCATGTTCTTGATTCTTTTCCTATTAAAGCATGACACATATAATGCAAGCTAATCTTTAACCAGCAGTAGTAATGGGTTGTATGTACAGTCACAATGTCATACAAGTACAGTACAATGCAATCACAATGTATTTAGTGTAGAAAGGTAACGAGGGCCTGTACAGCTTGCCTGGCTCAGGTGGGACAGGAGGAAAGAATAAGGATCTGCTTTGTGTATTAAGTGCAATCTCCTGGAACTGTGCCATGCATCTGATATTTCCAGAAACCAAACACTATCATCAAAGAGAAAATGCCCCCCCCCCCCCCTTGTCTCTCTCTGTCTGTGTCACTGCAGGACGTGCAGTTTGTCCGGCTGCTCTCGACGGTGGAAACGGCGCAGTTTAAGATGAAGAGTCGGGATCTGATGCTGCACGAGGACATGCTGCAGTCGCTCATGGAGCTGCCTGAGCAATACGACTTTGGAGCTTACTCACGCTTCATCAGTGAATACGGCACTCATTATGTAACGCGAGGCATCTTGGGAGGCGTTCTGGATTACGTAGTGGTGATCGACAAAGCGGTCATGGAAAGACAGAGTAAGGAACGGCTCACAGCGGCACTGTTAATAAAGGACAGTCAGACACCGGAACTCAGACATCTACTAACACAAACATAAAACCAGTTACAGTAAATAACGGAGTGATCCCACGATTGCAGTGGCATTCAGCCCTTGAAATGCTTAGTTTTCAACACTGAATATAACAAAGCCTGCATTTTAACATTTAACGAGGTAACATTTCCATTTTGCAAGGCCATTTTACCCTTAAAAGAGTAACATGGTTATAAGTAACAGGGTTTTTAGCAAAGAGCTAGCAATTACACATAATGTAGTAAGAGTTGTAAGACTCTTATTCAAAAAGACCGGGTGCTGGATTATAAGGAGAAGGTGCTTTAACAAAGTATTAGTTAAGGCAGGGGTTCCCAAACTTTCCCAGGGCAAGGCCCCCCAAATAGCATTAACATTTGACCCCTTTTGCAAGATGTCTTTAAAACACATTAAAAATACAGACTTCTGAATATATCCCCCCTTTTTTTTAATTTTTATTTATTAATAATTACATCTTACATCTTTACATTACATTACATTAGGAATTGATTGTGTGTGTGTGTGTGTGTGTGTGTGTGTGTGTGTGTGTGTGTGGTTGTCTGAGAGTGAGAATTTATTTTTCACACCAAATTGTTGAGGCCCCCCGGCGCCCCCTGGTGGCCCCCACTTTGAAAACCACTGAGCTGAAGCACACCTTAACTTATGCAGCTAGGTTATTCTACGTTTTTCTTTTTTTTTTTTCTTTTCTTTTTTTGTTCATTTTCTTTCCCCCCGAAACATTTCGATTTGTTTTTCACTTGAATTCTGTTGGTTGCTATAATCACATTAGGGGTGGAAAAATGATATGACTTGATTTATCTTGGTTTCCACTTTTTACATCTTAAAAATGATGCCATTTTAACAGGGGTGTGTAAACTTTTAATATTTGTACATGTGATATCAATGGGTCCGAAAATGACACCACAATCATGGACTCACACTGCGGAGAGAAAAAAAAATGTTTCTAAATATTTGTAAATGTGTTTAATTACACAATCGTCTCATGGGACGATTAGAAATCACATATAAGATTATTCAGCTTGTTTTATTTATGTCGGAGCTTTAAATCTACTTAATATCTTGGCAGATAGTTTTGCTTCTTTCTAGATATAAAGGCTTCAAATTTTAGACTATTTCAAGCTGGAAATTTGTACAAACGTCTTGAAATAAGTTGAATAATCATGCATGTGGTTTATGGAAATCTTTAAATAGGGAATACTCGATAAATCCTGACTATACTCAAGATTTTTTCCTCTGCTATGGTTATTTTTTGCAGTGTACCCACGTAACGATCATACATAATCCTTAGACCTAAATTCAGCAGGAAGGCAGTACACTAATAACTAGAAACATTGTGATCTGTTTGCATTTGGAGGCTTTTATTATTATTATTATTATTATTATTAATATATTATTTTGGGCTAAACAACTGAATTGGATTTTGCTTTGGATAAAAGCATTCGTCTCATGCGGAAATCTAACGCAAACTCGTGATATCCATTTACTGACTATCTGAATGTTCAATAGCCTAAATCTCAGCTTCAGAAAGGAAAAACGCTAAATGATTTGTTTTCCACTCAGAGCTGGAGACCCGGGATGTAAGCAACTGCCTTGGCTTTTCTCTGGGCTTCACACATTCCTTCAGTAACCAAGCAAGTTTTAAGGCCACAGCAAAACATGACTCTTGTAAGAAGACAGGAGGACTGGAGAGACGTGAGTATGGCCTACAACCGCACATGTTCATCTTTTATTACTTAAAAGATTTTTTTTTTTTTTAAAACTCTTAACAACGGTAAATTGCTTTGCAGTGCGTCAGGAAAAAGATGACCTGATCAAGGACACGATTGGCTTCGTGAAAGGAGGCATCACAGGCCCCAGCGCCGCTCAGTTAGTCATCCGTAATGCAGAGAGTTACAGGTCCTGGGGCAAATCTCTCAAACACAACCCAGCTGTCATTAAGTTTGAGGTACCTTTTCATACTTTTTAAATTCCCCCCATTCCCTGAACTCTGTGTGGACATTACATTAAAGCTCATTTGAATTCAATGGTTTGCTTAAAAAAAAAAAAAAAAAGTTACAATTTTTTTATTATTATTATTATTATTATTATTATTATTATTTATTTATTTATTTATTTTTTACCAAATTCAGTCAAATAAACTATGTTGTAACGGTGGAGGCTCCCAGGAAAACAATTTAAATCAATAATTAAATGAATTTAATTACATTAAATTATTTGGGCGCCAGACAGGAGAAAGCCTGGCAAAATTTCCCAAAAAAAAAAGAAAAAAAGATAAAAGAAAAAGATAAGCTCTAAACGTCACAGGTTACACCAATGCAAAATAACACAAAATAAAGGCAAGAGGAAAAAGGAGTTTTGCTCAGATTTGAGTTATATTTGCACAAGAATCATCCTCAGTGTATTACACAAAAATGTTACACACTTCTTTCTTTTCTTTTTTTTTTAAAAAAAAAAAACTCAGTTTAACCACAGAAAAACACAAGAACAGCACGAGAAACAAAGAACAATCACGGGCCGCGACAAAGCCAACGATCTGCTCCACTCGGCAGACTCGTGAAAGTCCGTTCCTCATAAAAGAAAAAAAATACTATAAACAAAGTAAAATCAGTAAAGGAGAAATATTAAAGAAAAGATCTGTACTTGCACCGCAAAGTGACATAGGTGTGTCTGAGTGTGTGTGTGTGTGTGTGTGTGTGTGTGTGTGTGTGTGTGTGTGAGTGTGTTTGTGTGTGTGTGAGTGTGTGTGTGTGTGTGTGTGTGTGAGTGTGTGTGTGTGAGTGTTTGTGTGTGTGTGAGTGTGTGTGTGTGAGTGTGTGTGTGTGTGTGTGTGTGTGTGTGAGTGTGTGTGTGTGAGTGTTTGTGTGTGTGTGAGTGTGTGTGAGAGTGTGTGTGTGTGAGCGTGTGTGTGTGTGAGAGTGTGTGTGTGTGTGAGTGTGTGTGTGAGTGTGTGTGTGAGTGTGTGTGAGTGAAGCAAGCCACCTCTGAAGACTAGTTCACACTACACGACTCTCAGCGTCAGCAGGTAGCTGTGTACTTTTGTGTAACTTTTGTGTAATGAAAATGTTTACTCAAATCTAAAAGTGACCTAGCTTAAAAATCTTTTTTTGAAGCAAGTAGAAATGAAGATCTGGGCGTCTAGGAAAGGTTCTATGTGAGAGTGTGTACGAGTTCAGTGGTCGTAATTATGACGTGGTGTTTTTTCAAGTGGAGTAAGAAATCTTGTTTTTATTATTTCTTTTTAGCCAGCAGTTCCTGGGTTCTTCTGCCTAGCTTTGTGTGTAGTCCATTCCTCATCATCTGTGCACAAACTGTGCACAAACTACAACTGTACTAAAGTTAACCTACAGAATTATCACTTGAATCTCACTGTCTGCCGTAAGCGTCACGTTCACGTTGACGGCCACCATGATGTTTCTGTTACGGGCGCGTCTCCGACTCGTAAAGTCGGATCTCGCAGAAAATGTATTTTATGAATTAATTTAGTAATTACGACATCGTTGTGCCATTCACTGGTATTTACGATATTTACGATAGCACATGAAAGTAGCATTTCATTACTTGTTAGCAACTTTAGTCTTGTTGCTTCAGTGCGAAAGTGAACGAACTTCCATACACATCAGTCTGTATTATTGTCTGCTCTTCTTAATACTAACAACCCACAACCCACCATGTGTCAGGTTCTTCCCATCTACGAGCTGGTGCGGTTCAGCACGGCAGCGGCTCAGGCACGCACCAGGATTCCCCTCCTGAAGCAGGCGTGGGAGGAGTACATTCAGCAGTTCAACCCGTGCCGCTGCGCCCCCTGCAGGAACAACGGCGTCCCCGTGCTCTCACGTACGTCCTGCAGCTGCCTCTGCAGGGAAGGATACGACGGCCTCGCCTGTGAGAAGGGCACACGCAAATGTGAGATTTAAAATAAATAAATAAATAAATAAATAGATAGATAGATAGATAGATAGATAGATAGATAGATAGATAGATAGATAAATAAATAAATAATCATGTTTATTCATCAATTATTAATTCGTAATTTTTAACAATTTATTGTAATTATTGTCAAAGAGAATTAATTACTTAAATTGGTCAATTAATCATTCGTTAATATGAATGATGAATTAATTTCTATTATTTAATGAACTGTTGTTTAATAAAATACATAGTTACATAATACATAATTAAATATATAATATAAAATAATGAAATAAGGTTTAGCGCACGGTGGCTTAGTGGTTAGTACGTTCGCCTCACACGTCCAGGGTTGGGGGTTCGATTCCCACCGTGGCCCTGTGTGTGTGTGTGTGTGTGTGTGTGCGGAGTTTGCATGTTCTCCCCGTGCTGTGGGGGTTTCCTCCGGGTACTCCGGTTTCCTCCCCCAGTCCAAAGACATGCATGGTAGTCTGATTGGTGTGTCTAAAGTCTGTAGTGTATGAATGGGTGTGTGAGTGTGTGTGTGATTGTGCTCTGCAATGGACTGGCACCCTGTCCAGGGTGTACCTGCCTTGTGCCCCATGCTCCCTGGGATAGACTCCAGGTTCCCCGTGACCCTGAAAAGGATAAAGCGGTAGAGGATGGATGGATGGATGGATGGAAATAATGTTTAAAGCATTATTGTATTTACATAACTTCATGATTTCTATTTTATTCATTTATTTTAAAATTAAAAAGGTAGACATGCATCTTTGCCAGCTTTCCCTGTAGCCCAGTGAAATGGTACTGCAGATAGGGATTCCTATTTTTGGTTGCCTTTTTTTGGGAATAGTGTGATTTCTTCAGTTAAACCAGCTGGCACTGGATGTACATAATAATAATAATAATAATAATAATAATAATAATAATAATAATAATAATAAGCAGAAGAAGAAGAAGAAGAAGAAATAATTGTCACCAAATAGCTCTTCAGCCATTTTTAATGAGTGGCTCATTATCAGGAGGGTTCATTTTACGGCTTCCTGTTCGTGCGGATTACTCCAAGCGACACAACTGTCTAAGTCTTCGCGCTATCCTTAAAAAAATTCAAATCTCAATG
This sequence comes from Ictalurus furcatus, assembly GCF_023375685.1. Classification (NCBI taxonomy): domain Eukaryota; kingdom Metazoa; phylum Chordata; class Actinopteri; order Siluriformes; family Ictaluridae; genus Ictalurus; species Ictalurus furcatus. Next base: position 31,456,737 of record NC_071261.1, read on the forward strand.
ATGCAACAGCCAATTGAAGCCCATCTGTGGCAGGGAGTCTAAGTGTAACACGCTACGCTAGCTGGGCATCTGTTAGGAGAGCATATCCAGTATGACCTGTGATGCAGGAGCACAAAGCTGAAAAGATACCGTAGCAGGATTTAAGTGTCTCAGAGGAACCGTGTTAGCGTTCAGCCTCTGAGGACTGGCAGCTGTCGTGCAATAACCGAGACCCGTATTGTGGTAGGGAATTAGAAACGACGAAATGAGAGGAGAAACAAAGAAAAGATGAGCTTATCCAGTGTGCTTCTGATGGATGTTCCAGCAGCAGGCTTACTCCTGTCACAGTGCATGAATGTATTTATTACCGTAACTGTAAAATAAATTTTAGCGCTAATTCAGACAAGAAATCGTGTAGTATTTTTAAACCACATCTGTCATGTACGTGTACTTTCACGAACAACACCGTAGCACAGCTGCTGATATACGGCGTGAGTCTAATCGACATCCACAGATAAATATTTTAAATGTCATAAGGTCATCTCCCACCACAGACACACCTCTGACTGTATCATGTACGCTGCTTGAAACATTGAAGGTATTCTTTAAAAAGGAAGTAAACTGAGTAACTCTTTTTTTTGTTGTTGTTGTTGTTTATTTGTTTCTTTGTTTTTTCTTCAGCTGGTCCTATTCATGGAGTGTGGAGCTGCTGGAGTTCCTGGTCTTCTTGCGTGTCTGCAACAAAGACACGAAGAAGAGAGTGTAACAACCCCGCTCCTCAAGACAACGGCTTCCCGTGTCGAGGAACCTCGGTGCAGACGAAACGCTGCTGAAACGAGCGCGTGTTGCTGCTATAATCTGACTAGCATGTATTCAGTAGAAAGGTTTTGATGGTTGGAGAAACGTACTGAAATTTCTGGATGAATCTAGTAATCAGTAAAGCGCTTTAATAGAAACCCTTACCTGAAAGAACACTCGTTACTGTGCACATAAAAACGCAGAACGTGATAGATATGTTGTTTGTCTTGATTTATTTAACAGGAGTAATGGCAATTATTTTTGCAAAAACATAAACATTCTGCCATTCTGGTCAAAATGTCAGTATTGACACGTGCATTTTTTGACGCGAAGTTTAAAAACAGTCAGCGGATTCTTCGGGTATTCCCTGACAGGAACCTCCGCCGTTTTGCGGCGCCGGATTGGTGCACTGACGAGTCCGCTTTTTGGTCTGACCATTGCAGGCTGACCATTCAGACCAGCAGCTCCAGTTTCCGTCCACCGGTGTTCCTGGGAACGTTAATCAAATCCATGTACATAGCATAAAGAAGTGTTAGTATGGCCATCAGTATGGAGTAAGAAATCCGTTGATCGTTGTGAATCTCATGAATGAAAAGTCCGCATAAAGCCTGACCTGATCGTTTCGTGTCTTCGCAACTCAGCCCCCTGAAGCCAGAAGGACAGATACAATCACACCAAGTACCTGAGCAACAAAACACACCTTACAGTTACATATCCTTTGAAGGGATCAAGGGTCAATCCAAACAAGTCCAGTTTACATTTCATTAAAAGTCAAAACCTACTATAACATATTGACATACATAATTTTTTATCCATTTGCAGTGACATGTTCATGTAAAGAATAAAACACTCCCTGTTATAGAAAATAAACAATCAACACTGGCGTGGTGTGATGGAGCAAAGACGATGTTAGCACGCCAAAGTTGATTGTTTCCCTATAACACCATGCCACCAAGGGTTTTATTATTCACATAAGAAAGCAAGGACAGTTTTTAGTTTTAAAGAATAACACGTTATACTTTTCGTGTTTAGTGGTACAACCCCAATTCCAAGAAATTCAGGACGCTAGGTAAAATGTAAATAAAAACAGAATGCAATGGTTTGTAAATCTCATAAACCCCATATGTTATTCCCAGTAGAAGATAGAAAACATTTCAAATGTTTAAACTGAGGAAATGGACCATTTTAAGAAATTATCTCCAAAAAGTTGGGACGGAGACAAGTATTAGGCTGGAAAACTATAGAAACGATAACGTTTTAGAACAAGCACATTCATATAAACATGTGATTTGCAGCTAAATGGCGCACTTATATAGCGCTTTTATCCAAAGCGCTTTACACTGTGTCTCATTCACACACACACCAATGGTAGCAGAGCTGCAACGCAATGTGCTAACTTGCCATCGGGAGCAACTTGGGGTTCAGTGTCTTGCCCAAGGACGCTTCGGCATGTGGAGTCACGTGGGCCGGGAATCGAACCGCCAACCCTACGATTAGCGGACGACCCGCTCAACCACCTGATCCACAACCGCCCCCGCTGCACTACTGCACTACTGTCAGAGCTGCTGTTATAGAGAATTAAATCAACACCTTCTGACCAATCAGAATCCAGAATCCAACAGCGCTGTGGTATGAATGTGCAGATACAGATAAATGTGCAGTATAAAACACGCATGTTGCTAACACCTGATTATTCTGATTAGCTAAGTTATTAGGCATATCTAAGCATAATGTCTTATCTTTACATCAGCTTATTTGTTTTTTTGTAAAATAAGGACTCACTTGGTTTTTATTTGAGTAATATTAGTAATACCTGATAGAGTCTTGTGTTAGTTAACTGATGAAATGAAATGAAATGAAATGAAATGAAAGAATGCCATTTTTGGTAGTGGAGTGAGAACGTTGCTAAGAGGAGAGCCCAGTTTGTGTTGTAGAGGATCTGACCTTTGAGCACGGCCACTCCGTTGTTGAGGCAGGGAGCGCAGCGGCACGAGTCGCTCTCACGCAGGAACTCTATCAACGCACGCTTCAGGTTCTTTTTCAGCAGGTTGGTGTTGGTGAAATCCTTTTCTGTCACCAGTTCATACAGCGGTGTCAGCTACAACACAAAGCACAGACTGCTGTCTATACAGCTGTGTTTACGGGAAGGGTCTCCAAAAATTCAGGACTCTTCAGTCAGATTATTCATATTACTTTCAATAAGGTTAAGGAAGTAAAAGGCACTCATTTCAAGTGCACTCCTGTTCTGTGTAATCTATCCGTGTATTTTCTGCGGGATTCCTTTAAGTATAAAGATGTGTGATCTTCTACCTCAGCTAGCACTGCACTATTTAAGCAATAAAGTCCAGCTGCAGCCCGAAGATGTCTCAGTCCATATTATCACCTCGTTCCACACCCCCAGTGTGTCCTGATAAAACTGGTTGAATGATGAATGACTGAAGAAGGAGACTGTCTACTCATAGCCACGTTTCTGCCACCTGATCTCCTCTATTCATTCATTCATCTTCAGTAGCCACTTTATCCTGGATACGGACAAGGTCGGAGAATTCACCATGGATGGGATGCCAGTCACAGGACACCACACACACGGGGTTAGTTTAGCATAGCTCGTCCACCTCTCTGCATGCTTTTGGGAGGTAGGGTTAAAGCGGAGAACCTGGAGGAAACCCACATGAACAATGAGGAGAACATGTGAAACTCCACACTGACAGGAACCTGATTCCACGGCCCTGAGTCGTGAGATTAACGAGGTGGAAAAACCGGGAGACTGCATTGCTGTAAAATAACTAGAGGTTGATGCTCCTCCACTGCGAAGTATTAAAGACAGCTTGTGGGTATATTAACGGTCATGGCAAACTGACAGAAGAAGATAACTAACATCTGTTAACCTCAAACATGGTTTACACTCATATTTTTGAAGACAGATGTTCCCTCGGTAAGTGTTAAACTGTATCTTCCCTTTTTCAGGACAGCAGGGATAAGTGTCTTTATTACCTTAGTGCTGATGAAGTCAGGACTGTAGTGCACGGCTTCCCCCCATAGCTGCATGATGTCCGGTGTGGGGAAGTGCTTGGAGGCCAGACGTGAGACCGTCTCGCTGTTTCCTCCTCTGACCACGGCTACGTAATCCTCCACTATCGACGAACGACTCGTAGTGTCTGAGGAATGCAGTGTGAGATCAGAATCAGGGATCACAGCAGTGTACAATGTATAACACATCAGCAACAACACACTGATGCACTTTAGACTTTAATGTTTTACTTTAGTGTCTCGCTCTGTGTCTTCTGATTAATTGAACATCAGGTGTGAATTAATACACTGTTCCCAAGTACACTCTATGATGTGAACATACAGTATTTATCTTTTTTAAAAAAAAAATTTAAAAAAAACAAGCTGCAACATTATGCGCTGTCTGTTAATTTCAGTGCTCGTCAACTGATGGAGAAGCAAAGCATTTCATTGATGTGCGCCAAAGCAGAAACGACCAATGCAGTTTTTTTAAACATTAATCTACGTTTCTGTAACAGATTATTTGCTGGGGCCAATCATGTGCATTTATGTTAATTATTTAGCTGAAGGCAGCTCATGGAGAAAGGAACACGTTCTATTGACTTCTATAGACTTCACTTATTTCAGTTAAATTCCCTCTTATGATTAGTGAAATTACATCATGGCTTGTTTTAAAACACAATGCTTATAAATGATTGGACAGAGAAGTGTTTATTCTCCATTTCAAGTTCACAACAGATTTGTCCAATCTGCGGCGATAGTAAAAAAAATAAAAAATTCTATCCTGTAAGTGTTACTGCGAAACAAAACTTAAATAGAAACTAATCTCTAATGGTTAAACACTGAAAGGTAACTGTTGTCACTCAGTCATGCTAGTTATGTATCCAGACCTTTGTGAGCAACAAACCTCACGTATCTGGACCTTTGCAAATTTTAATTAAGTATTACAACCAGTTCGATTTAATTTATAGGATTCAATTTTATATATGAAAATCTTTTTGGCGAGCCAGCCAGGAGGGACAAAAAGACAAGACAAAAACTCAAGGACATTTTCAAGCAGCTGAACAAAACTGTGGGAAAAAAAGGAAAAGAAAAGAAGAGTTGTGTGAAAGGATCCTTACTTCCGAACTCTTCCAGCAGGCCTTTGCAACCTCCAGCTGATACCCCTCCTGACACGTACACACCTTTAATGTTTATTCCGAGGTTAAAACCCACCTGCAGACACGACTTGGCATCGCTTAGAGTGTACCCTAAAAAATAAATGTACGCCACTGATTAAAGATAGGAGTGAGGATTTAACATTTTTTATTTTATGTCCTGTATAACATGGAAAAGCATTAGCTATATTAAACACTGTTCACATTAGCTAGATAGAGATATATATAAAGTAGATTGGTTGATAGTTCATTGTTGCGTTGCGCTCACCAGTTTTCTCCATACTATCCTTGTTGAGGATGAGGGTGTAGTCAAAGTCTCCCCCGAGCCTGCCCTCTGTGATGTAGTGTGTGCCATAGTCGCTGTATAGCTGTCGGTACTCGCCGTATGTGTACTCGAGCGGGAGAGCTCGCAGGCGTGACAGGAACTCTGGGTGCAGCATCAAGTTGCCTACCTTAAGGGCGTAACGTGATAGCTCGAGCCTGGAGTGTGCATGAATGAAGCTGTTTGTCTGAAACAAAACATGATCAGAAAGATATTACAGTATAGCATCATGCTAACAGGAGTACACATACTCTAGTTAAGCACATTTAGTGTATTTTCTAATTCTAATTCTATGCTAAGCAAAAAAACAAAAAAAAAACTTGTTGCTTGTTTCAGAGCACAGATTATTAGGAAAGATAGGGAAAAAAAAGATTTTGCCTGAGACACATTTAGAAACATTATTTTAAATAGTTAACAGAGTAACAAGGGCTAAATGATACACAGCAATTGTGGAATAATCCTTACCAAGAAATTTGCTAGCTGTTTGTTATCTAGAGTAGAATTGTGCTCTAGTGTGTGTGTGTGTGTGTGTGTGTGTGTGTGTGTGTGTGTGTGTTAACATTCCTATAGATCTCTCTATGCAAGCTGAGAAAAAGTCTTTAACACTTTGTACACTGTAAAATCCGGCTATGTAAGGTGTGTAAACCTTGTTTGTGTGATGCAAGTCTGTGTTTGTGTGTGTGTGTGTACGTGTGTGTTGTGCTTTACCTTCCCAGCATAACTGCGAAGCTTCTGCACAGATTTCTTGTACTTGCTTTCATCAAAGTTAAATCCGATGTTGAAGACTCCAGGGATACTGAAGCCGAAGGAAACGGTGGTCCTGGACATGGTGGCCCTCATCGTGTTCTGTGAGTACTCTCTGTATGAGTCGTAGGATTCAAGCTTGAAATCATAGGAGCCTTTTGTCTGGAGGACAAGGAAAATGAGAGTTTCGTGTTGCTAATGTGATTCTTAGTCATAGACACATCAAGTTGAAAGGTCTGTGACCAAGAATTGCTTTTGTTTTTATGAAATATTTTAATTTTGTCATTTCCAATTTCTATGATAGCTACCACTTTTGTTTACCGGGCTTATTTATAATTTATCCAAACCTTCTAGACAGTCATTGTTTGTTAATATATATAATTAAGCCATTAACTGTTTCGCCATTTAAGCCTTAAAACTTGTTAGCAAGTTGACCACCAATCAGATGATGTCACTCCTGTCAGTCAGTAATGCCCCAACTTAAGCAAATATAATACACCTGCTGTTTTTTAAACATCTGAGTACAGTGAATGCAAAGACATTGGCTTAATATCTTAGAATCACAAAATCATCAGATAGAACCGTATCCCAAAGTCTCGACCTGTTGTTCATCCTATCGACGGCTTTGCCGACTGTAAAACCCACTGATTTGGACTTAGTGCGAATTTATAGATATTTTAACATCAGTTCATGACACAACACCTCCACACCAACAGAGGGCCCCCTTCCCTGAATATTAAACTGTCTCATACACTTCCTGTTTCACAGTCATTTCCTGTTCATGGGCTTGTTTTAGGTAGGTTGTGAGGTCTTGCTGATATGTATAGCGAGTAAGTTCTGAGCTGTTGTTTCCTCGGTCTTGCCGTGTTATTTGACTACACTTTTGACTCACCTTCTAGTCTGTGTTGTCTGTTGCCCGGCTGCCTGTTTCACCACTTAGTTTATTCGATTTTGCTTTGGATTTCTATTAAAACCCCCAGCATATGGAGCCAGAATCCTCCCTCTCCTTCACCCTGTCTCTTTCTCTCTTTCCCTCTCTCTCTCCCTCTCCCACGAGGTCACGATGGTGGACTCGGACTGTGAATCTGACCCAGGATTTACTCCTTTGTGAGCAGTTGTGTTGGGGGTTAGGGCTAGACTTGCCTCCAAAGTGTATTGATGAACGTTGTACGGTTTCCTGAAGCGCACATCCTGGATAAAATAGGGCAAACAGCCGCCAGCGTAGTAGCGATTATCCAGCACTACACCCTCCAAGTTACTGTTCAGCACATTAATCCTGAAAGGTGAAACCAGTAGTGAGTCCTCACATTGTCAGTTCTGTTATCAGTGATGTTAGCCTTCAGTCCCTGCCTCATTTATCAGCAGTAGAGGCAATGTTTATGGAAATAGTGCCCCAAAAGCAACCCCCCCCCCCACACCCACCCTTTGGAGAGATTCTCGATGCCGTAGTACTCTTCTGTTTTCTCCTTGCAGGCTTTGAACACTTTTGTACAGTTGAGCTCATCAGAGGCATCACCGCAGTCATCATCCCCGTTACAGCGTAGCCCCTCCGGAACACAGCGACCTGCCATACACACCCGCATGCACACAATAATGAGAGAGGTGTGGCCTCAGAATCAGTCAGTGCTAGTCAAGGAGGTGTGGCCTCTGTATTGGACAGTGCTAGTGAAAGAGGTGTGGCCTCTGTATTGGTCAGTGCTAGTGAAGGAGGCGTGGCCTCTATATTGGTCAGTGCTATTGAAGGAGGGGTGGCCTCTGTATCGGTCAGGGCTAGTGAAGGAGGCGTGGCCTCTATATTGGTCAGTGCTATTGAAGAAGGGGTGGCCTCTATATTGGTCAGTGCTATTGAAGGAGGGGTGGCCTCTATATTGGTCAGTGCTATTGAAGGAGGCGTGGCCTCTATATTGGTCAGTGCTATTGAAGGAGGTGTGGCCTCTGTATCGGTCAGTGCTAGTGTAGGAGGCGTGGCCTCTATATTGGTCAGTGCTATTGAAGAAGGGGTGGCCTCTATATTGGTCAGTGCTATTGAAGGAGGGGTGGCCTCTGTATCGGTCAGGGCTAGTGAAGGAGGCGTGGCCTCTATATTGGTCAGTGCTATTGAAGAAGGGGTGGCCTCTATATTGGTCAGTGCTATTGAAGGAGGGGTGGCCTCTATATTGGTCAGTGCTATTGAAGGAGGCGTGGCCTCTATATTGGTCAGTGCTATTGAAGGAGGTGTGGCCTCTGTATCGGTCAGTGCTAGTGTAGGAGGCGTGGCCTCTATATTGGTCAGTGCTATTGAAGAAGGGGTGGCCTCTATATTGGTCAGTGCTATTGAAGGAGGGGTGGCCTCTGTATCGGTCAGGGCAAGTGAAGGAGGCGTGGCCTCTATATTGGTCAGTGCTATTGAAGAAGGGGTGGCCTCTATATTGGTCAGTGCTATTGAAGGAGGGGTGGCCTCTGTATCGGTCAGGGCAAGTGAAGGAGGCGTGGCCTCTATATTGGTCAGTGCTATTGAAGGAGGGGTGGCCTCTGTATCGGTCAGTGCTAGTGAAGGAGGCGTGGCCTGTATATTGGCCAGTGCTATTGAAGGAGGGGTGGCCTCGGTATCGTTCAGTGCTAGTGAAGGAGGTGTGGCTTTATTTTTAAGAAAATTCCATTTGTTTATACATGCATCTCTTTTGGATAGTTTTTCTTTGGGGAATAAATAAGTTTTATTTTGATCTAGTTTTTATGAAAGTTTCTATGAAAGTTTGAAAAGAAAATGCTATTATTATGTGATGCTTATGCAAAGGTTATTTGATTACTACTGGTTGTGTAGTGGTCATTTAAAGTTTGTGGATTAGTTATTTAACGATTATATAAGGGTTATTTAATGTACGTGTAGTGATTATATCATGTTTGTCTAATGGTTAGTAATGGATGTGTAATGGTAGGTGTATATGTCACCTGTGCTGGAACACTGGAAGCCCTGGCAGAGCGGTACAGAACTGCGGCATGCGTAGCGCGAGGGCGGTGTACACGACTCTTCCTCACGGCCGAGCTCATGACACGGCTCTCCCCCAAACTGAGACGGCTGCAGCACTGTGGCGTAGCGGAACTGAGAACCAGAGCGGCTGTCATTAATACGCTACACATAATGTTTACACTTTATATTAGATTTACATATAGATTGTAGGTTTAAGCAGCGTCTAACTGGGTGATGAAGGCAAGCCACACAGTAAAGTACATTGTGTGTGTGTGTGTGTGTGTGTGTGTTACCCTCTTTTTTAGGCAGGGGTCACAGCGGGTCCATTGGGACCATTCGGACAGGGAGCAGTCCACAGGGTTGAGTGGAGGTCGTGATTGGGATCTGCACACTACAACCACCATACTGCCACACACACACACACACACACACACACACACACACAAAGTTACACAAAGAAGATCAAGGCTTTACATGCAGCTACTGCAGTATCGCCAAGTTTATCACGGAAATGAGACGAATAGAGGTGTTATATTTCTAGTCTGGAATGTGAGCATTAGACTCTGGTAGGGGGTGTGGCCTAATGTCAAAAGGTGGACTTGTAAGTGATGTGATTGATAATATAGTTTTGATTTGATTTTTCAACGTGAATTTATTCAGCTATTTTACAATAGTGTTCATGTGCGAGAGTTTTCCAGTCTCATAGCTTCAGTGCAAAACTACAGAAGCAAATATTACACATCGAACATGTCTTAAATGTCAGCTGGGTAAATTTAACAGTTTTTTTGTTTGTTTGTTTGTTTTTTAAAACATTTTCATGAGCATGACCCGAGTATAATCACCATGGAGCACAGATTATTTAAGTTCTCCTCCACCTCATTGGTAATTGACAACCATTTCATTTAGAATTTTTAATGGGCTGTTTTAATAGCAATACCGCAGTCTAATATACTGTTGACAAGACCGGAATTGGACAGGAAGTGCATTTTAGTGTGGCACGGATGCAGCGCATGCAATGCAGCAAAGAATTACAATCACTTCTGAAGAGAACGGTATTTAATTCTGAAATAAGCAATCCCCTGCTGATTGTTTTGCACTAAAGCTGAAGGCTCTGCTTCACTTCATGTATAAATGTTTAGCCCAAGTCTATGATGGAGTGACATGAAACCAAGTTTATTTTTTTGAACGAGTGAGTCTTATTTGGCGAGAAGAAATTCCGAAAAACAATCATTATGAACAATTATAATCATTTTAATACACAGTATAACAACACTACTAAGCATAAATACATTCAGACTGAATTAGCTGGCTTTTATTTCCTTATTATTATTATTATTATTATTATTATTATTATTATTATTACTAGGTTATTTTTTTGAACATGTTCTTCACACAACTTCTGGACTCCAAAACTTTTCCACTTACCATATGAAGAAAGCCTGAAGTGCTGCAGTGCTGAGAGTGCGTCGTGTCGTAGGAAGAGAGATCATTGTGCTTAATGGAGAACGTACAAGAGGAAAGACAAAATCAAACGGAATAACAGGACTAATCTTCCTCTTATCTGAGAGAGCAGCAGACACAGTCCTGTGTGTGTAAACACACACACACACACACACACACACACACACACAGATCAATACTAGCAGCAATACCTAAAACAAGTCAGTATTTTTGTGTTCAAACAACATCAACCGTGATTATTAACCATTTATGATCACGTGACGTAGTTTTTTTTTTTTTGCTTTAATTTTTCTTTCAGAAATCCTGAGCGTTTGAAGCGATTACAGGACGAGAAGGTTATCAGATCATCCAGGATGAGGCAAGACTGCTTTTTCCCGTCAGTGCTTCTGAACTGAATCAATACTTACAGTTTATTTTGGATCATTTCCAACTTTTAAACTTTAAACCTTTTTTTTTTTTTTTTTTTTTTTTTTTTTTTTTTTTTTACATCTCCATCAAGTAAATTGTGTGGAGAAATCTGTAAAACAGAATAAGTGAGTGTGTGAGGAGAAGGGCACGTACATGAAATATACTTGTCAGTGGTTGAAACACTAGAGTAACAGTCCATTTAATACTAAAACAAACACTAAGGATGCTTTAGGGTCGTGTGCGATTCATTGTTAGTTGATTTTTTTTTTTTTTTTAATTTTTTCTCCCCTGACTTTTGTTGATTTAAAAAATGAATCAGTTATTAAATGAATTAACTTACAAAATTATTAAACCATTTGTCCTACGTGTAATTTATACGTTGATGGGTGCTTTCAGTGTGTGTTTCATTTATCTACTTTGAGTTTCTCCTCCAAAGATGCTTTTTTTTCTCAGTTTGGAAAAAAAAAAAAAAAAGGATGACAGAGTAAATAATCCACCTCGATGACGTACATTACACCTGCAACTGTATTTCACGTGCGCCTTCTCAGTTGCCGTTGATGACGTGATATAGGTGTGTGTGTGTGTGTGTGTGTGTGTGTGAAAAAAATACAGCGCAAATGGAGATCAGATCTAAATCTACAAAAAAAAAAACCCAAAAAAAAAAACCAATCCTTCTAGATATGGACTGCAGCATCGAGGCATGTTTAATTCCCCGGGTTTCCTCATTACAGTGTTTCCTCATTTCTACGCTTCATGTTTTCCGTCTCTTCTGTTTTTGATCTCTGTGCTCTGACTCCTGCTGAGATGTGACACTTACATCCAGCTTTCATGTGCTATTGTGTAACACATGACACACAGTGTCCTTTGATGGATCTCAGTAATAAATGCACACATTTCTTTAGACTTTCTTTTTGCAGGATCATACACAGCCGGTCGAAGATACAGATTTTGAAGACGCTTTTCATGTTTTATTGTAGTTTTTGTAATTAAAAATGGAGAGAGAGAGAGAGAGAGAGAGAGAGAGAGAGAAAATAACATAAAATAAAATCTCTACATTGTTGTGTTTTTTGGTATTGCTTTAGTTTAGGTGAGTGCAGCTGTTAGTTAGATTAGACCAATTAGATGCTAGATTAGACTGTGATAGCGTCAAATTGTGTATGATATATATATATATATATATATATATATATATATATATATATATATATATATATATATACACATGACGATGTTTCTAACTGGAGTGATCTAGATTAGACTTTTTTCCCCCAGTAAAATAAAAGGTCATAAGCATGTCTAAGTTCACGAGTGTATGAATTTCTAATTCTCGAGAATTTAACCTGAAGCTGTTTCTTGAACTTCAAGCGAAAACGTTAATACAGGGTTTTCAAAACCTTTTGACTGGAAGAATATTTTAATTTTCACTAAACGATGGCGATACAGGATTATTTTCTCCAGTCACCGGTGTTTTTGTTCTGTTCTCTTGTCCCAATCATTTCATGAGAGATGAAGCAAAACATATTGTAACAGAATACAGCTCGGGGAAGAAAGAAAAAAAAAAACATAATGAATACATAACATAAAACCAAATGAGATATTAAAACACTGGGAGATTTATTCTCTTCAGTAACTACAAGCTCAAAAAAAAAAAAAATATCCATCAGAGTTAAAGACTTGAAGAAAGACAGAGATTGAAACATGGTCCATAAAGTTCTAATTAAAGAAAGAAAGAAAGAAAGAAAGAAAGAAAGAAATGTAAAAAAAATATAATAAATAAAAATGTCCACACATTGATTTAATAGCGTTATTTTTCACTTTTCAGCATGATGTATATTTTAACATAGGAAATGGCACTTCTGATTTGAGGAGGAAATGAGTTCAAAGTGATTTTACAAATGAAGAGAAAATGGGTGTATGACTTCACTACTTTTTAAATCTTAAAATGACCTGACCCTCAACAAGAAAAGGCTAAGCTAATTCCATGAAGCTGAGACAGAACAGTTTCCTGTTTGAACCCCTGTAGCGAAATACTGCATTGTAGCGGATTATTACAGTAGCCTTTAGCATGTCGGTATTTCAGCTGATTAAACGTCGGCGTGTCACGGCCACGTTCATGTTTATTCACACAGACACGCGCACAGAGAGCTGAGGCGTCACACGGCCAGTGATATGATCGCTGGGTGGTGTTTATCTGTTCATTTACACAAGGTTGTGTGGGGTTTCGTTTCTGTCTCACGGCGACGATCGGCTAAACGGAAAGATGGAAAAGCCTGATGTGATGGCGTCTCATGCCGCGTCCGACTTAACTCTCGTCTGTCGGACGTCGGAATTACAACCTCATTATCAACCTCGTTTGAGCTGCAAAGTAGGACGCCCCCATTTTAGTTTTTTTGGGGTTTTTTTCCGCTAACAACAATCAAGCTAACGTTATTGACTAACGTTTACATGGACAGCAGTAATCCAATCATTGACCTTATTCCGAATAAGACAATACTGTGATTAAGATGTTCACGAGTCGCTTTTAGAATACTCCTTTCGTGTTCCCGTGTTACATGTTATAGAAACGTAGATCGATTAACGTCCTTACGTCCCCACGTCACGCCGTCCGACGTTCCTTCCAGAATTTCACGTATCGACGTACACTTCGTCTTCGTTATGGCGCCGTATACAGTTCTGGGTGTTTTTATTTTTGATCTCACGAAAGCTTTGAGTGCGGTTAATTATTTGTCATGCCGTACGTGCGAATAGACGACGGCGGATACAAATTCTCCAGCAACAGGCCTGGTCTGTACTTTCATTCATGAAACAACGTTTCATTCATGCCACCGCGACAAACTCGGAGGTACTGGATGAGAGTGCAGAGTAAGGACTGGTGGGAGAGAGTTGTTCTAATGGATTTTGATGACGTCGAATGGAACGAACATTTTTGTGTACGTGTCCTGTCAGACAATGCGGTGAGAACTCCCACACGACGTTAACAGTGTGATTAAGGTGTGTAACGCGACTAAAACAGGAATACTCCACACGTCTTAATTCCATGTGTGTTCACTTCGAGTATGACTTTAATCGGATTAAGGTCATCGATAATCTCTGTTTACATGCTAGTTTCTTAATCAGATTATCGTCTTAATCGGGTTCATATCGGATTATCGTTGTCTATGTAGACGTACTGAATGATGTATATTTTCCTCCTCAAAACACCGAACTGTAAAGTCAGTGTTACAGCTTTAACAAGTGAATATGTCTGTATGTTGGCTGATCTAAAGCGAATACTTATAACTCATTTAAAGGTAAAGGAGTGCTACTGTGTTTACTGCTGATGCTATGAGCGGCCATGTTGACGTCAAGTTTGACTTTCCGAGTCGGAATTTGGAGCTGAGGGGGCGTCTTCTTTGTTTTTTTTTTTTTCCTAGTCGGAGTTACAAGTTTTAATCGAACGCAGCATTATACATGAGGCGGTCTGGCAAAACCCGTCAGATGTCACCGCGGCTCCTTTCCACAAATCAGCCCAAAAGACACGATTTGACACTTCAATTTCCTTTCAACTGCTAAAAGATGACGAAAACTAGCTTGCTAGGGCGTGAAGTGTGATTTCCTCACACAGTGAATGTCCCACGTTGTCATAAGGTTAATCGATTCAGTTTGTAATCAGATACCGGCTGTTAAAATGTCTGCAACGCTCCGGTCGCCTTCACGTCATCATCAAAACAGAGAAGTGCGCTTACACGCAGGTTTGAAATCTTTCACCGACGGAATAAAAAGGGATTTATCCAGCAGAACGGAACGGACTGAATGAGTCAGGGGATATTATGCGAGCGCGTGTGAAGGGTTTTCCAGGCCACCACACATACAGCATATAAGACTACATTTGTACAGCAATGCTTTTCCATCTCTCTGTAAACAAAAATATAAAAGAATTTACATCATCGACACATCTGTTCATTCCTCGCGGTATGTGAAACCCTCGTACGTTGCTGTTCAACCTTAAAGGAATAGATTCAATGTTTTAAAGGGAGGCGAAGTGCACAGACGTTAATCAGGCTTCACACAACATATGGCACAAAGATTGCACGTTATTTACTGAACAATATTTGGCAAAGAATTAAGAAATAAAATCACACACGGCTGAACAGTAGAGCAATGGATTTAGAAAACGAACAAAAAGTCGTTTTTTTTTGTTGTTGTTGTTTTGTTTTTTACATAAGCATTGTATAAAATCTTGCGGATCGAGTCTCATGGTGAAAACCGTGCAGATGTAACGTCATTGTAAGTAACGCGGTTGATTTGTCACAAAAGTCGCGTTGTGACTGCAGGATCATTCTCGCATTAACACTTTTGACGCAAAGTTTTAGTTGAGTATTATCAGTCCAATAAAACATCAGCTTCTCTCTCTCTCACACACACACACACAGTCTTTAAAGGTCATCGCTGATGTCAGATCAGTCCTGTTTTGACACATAGTGAGACCCTCTGGGGGTTTACTGCACAATATGGATTGTACTACACATTATTATTATTAGTACTTCAATCCATTTCAACCTCAATTCACATGTCTCAGGCTTCTCCTTTCTCTATGTAAGCCCAAATTCATAATATACCATCAGGAGCATCTCATCAATCAAAAATAACTCTCTCTTTTTTTCTTCTTCTTCTTCTTCAAAAAAATAGTTTGGATTTTTAAGTAAAATGACAACAAAGTGGTTCAGTTATAGTCCAAAACGATCCAAGAGGTCTCTTGACAAGTCCACTGTAACACTGTAGGTCTCCATATTCATCTGTAAATATGCTCCAGGTTCAGAAAGGCAGCCAGACATTCACCCCCACTCTGGCTTTATGGGTTTCCTCTTTCGCGTCTCAATCCAGAACTTGGCAGCTACTGACCAATGTGAGACACACACACACAAAAAAGGACGAATTAGGGAACCAAAAATAACAGGAACAAACGGCTTAGACAAACACACACCC
Source organism: Ictalurus furcatus (assembly GCF_023375685.1). Taxonomy (NCBI): domain Eukaryota; kingdom Metazoa; phylum Chordata; class Actinopteri; order Siluriformes; family Ictaluridae; genus Ictalurus; species Ictalurus furcatus. Next base: position 31,472,527 of record NC_071261.1, read on the forward strand.
TTCATGCTCCACATGTAAAACGACTCCTATTGTGTGCAGCTAATCTTCCTCCTTCTCAAGAATAGATGCAGTGAAACATGTGACCAGCAGATGGCACTGACGTGTTGTTGTTTTCGTTAGCATTAGCATGACAGGCACTGAAAAAAAAATTAAAAATAAAGGTTGGTACAGGATTGGTGCGGTGCGGTATGATTACAGTGTAGAAACTCAACAAAATGAAGAGTCTAGACAATGTAAGAAGACGTCTCTAATTCAAATTCAAGCTTACTGAATGGAGCTGTAGAGTTAGAATCGTTCCATTGGAAATCTCAATTTATATATATATATATATATGTATAAAATCTGTTTCAAACGACTTTGTTGTTTGTAGGATTTAAAGCATTGCCTCTCATGAGAATTAGTAGGGAAAAATTTCACATTACAATTTCACGCTGAAGGATGTGCAAACAATTTGGAAATCGAAACGAAGTACACATACCTGGAATTGATTATATGCGTACTTCGTTATGAATTTCAAACGTACGATCGCACACCCTTAAGTGTGAAGTTTTTCCAGAATCTTGTGGAACGAGCGAAACACTGGTCTGCTCACGGTTCTAAAGCTATGATTCAAAGCTAAGTGCAGAGAAAAAAAAAGTGTAGTGAAGCTGTTTACAACCAGACACACATGCAGCGAAAAATAGACGTGGAGAAAAACACCCACTGGGTTCAGAGAGTGCCGGGATACCAATATGTTGCCTCTGTGAACTGAGAAAAGCTTGGCTTTGAGATGAAACCAGTACGATTTATTAGTGAGGCAGTAATGCTGAGTTGGCACAAAATCAATCAGCCACCAGTTTCCCAATGACATCTTAAATAAAAGTGATACTGGCTTGACCGTGGTGTGAGGATCTAAACACCGCACTGGGGTTTGAGAAACCACACTGTCTACTGGCTGGGTTTATTGAAGTTCTTTTTGTGCTGGAGAAACAAAACATCACGTGTCCGTCCGATTGTTCGTTTCGTCCTTAGTGGTGCGTAGTGGAGCTGTAGCTATTTTTGGCACGCTCCATGAAAATAAGCCATGAAGAAAAAGAATAACGCCTGCAATTAGTTATATTTTGAGATCAAATATACAGGGACATTGTAGAATTTTATTGAAATATGTTTTTAGTGCAAATTTAAACGTAATATTAGAAATACATGCTTATTTTTTTTAACTGATTTTATAATTGTATATCCATTGTGAAAATCAACAATCAGCTATTTCTATCCTGTTGAAAATGCTTAGGGTTCGATTGCTGTCAGCCAAGAACAGGAATCTGAGGCTCCAGTGGGTACAGACTGGAGTTGCATGAGTAGAGCTGGCATTGGTGGCCATTGAGGGGTTTTGGTGATCTTGCTCTGGAGTATCTTCACAAGGCTTATACATCGACATTGGGTACCTAGGAGTGTTTAGTGGCTTACATTGGGCTTGAAGAGAAGTCAAAGTCTTGGCTCACCCTATTTTGTGGGACGTATTGGGTTTAGAACATGGAGGAAACCATCCATTGCCATGTAGACCCAGACCAGAGTATTGAGGGACGGCACTGGTGACTGTCAGGCCCAAATATAGCCAGATTTTAATGACAGGCCTCATGACTGGAGAGATGACGATTGGCTGATTGGATAGATATTGGACATGTCTGTAGTTTTAGCACTGTGGCTGCTGTAGAGTTATTTGAATGCTAACTAAGTGAAGAAGAGACTTAAGGATAGGAAAGAGAACAAGTAGAGACCCAGACTGGGGGTGAAGCTGAGCTGGGATTTCCTAAGCGTCTGATTGGTGTGGAGTCGGACTGAGTTCCGCCGTCTCACAGCTGCTGGGGATTTGGGAGCTGGAACACTGAGAGGAAGAGAGGACAGAAAGGAGAGCGTGTTGTTAAATCATGGACGTAATTTGGCCACATTTTTTTTAATATCAATAGAAAATATTATGAAAAAAAGATATAAAACGATATGAAGTGAGTCGGTTCAGTAAAGCCAGGGGTGAAGAAGTCACAAGCCCGGTCACACATCCGATAAATAAAGCTGATTTAACACCCAGGCTTTTTGTCTTTTATTCAACGTTGCCTGGCGGAAAATGTGGTTCAACAGTGTTATGCGCTTCATTAAGTAAGCTGCAAAAACAGTGAAAAATGCGACCCAAATAAAGATCTAATTACCGATTCCTCTGCCACATCTTGGCTGATGCTCTGCTCTGTTCCACCTTTGGGAGAAGGCTCTTTAAGATGGCTTTCTTTGTTCTCTGTTCTCATGACAGAGAGATCTTTATGGGGGTCTGAGGTCAAGGTCATGTCGATCTCCTGGGAAGCAGGTGTGGCAGCTATGGGGAAAGTGAAACAGGCTCATTTCAATTAGCCGTGCTTGTTGCAGGGTTTAAAATCAGTTCTGAAATAATCATTAATATCTGAGTGAGGATTTCTTCGAAATATCATGGGATCGGGATATTTTAGTTAATTAGTCCACGAGGAGCAATTTGCTTGACCCAGATTACAAGCGGTTCTTGTGTGGCTTACTCACGAGACTCTGCAGTGGACGGCGACGACCCCGGAGTCAAACTCAGCTGGGAAAGATCAAGATCTTCACTACAGACCTCCGTTTCCTGCTTCTCGCCAGGCTGTGTGGCTCCTCCCATCGCCGTGTGTGGGTCACTGGTGTCAGCAGGCTGTGTGTGTGAGCCTGGCACCTCTGCCAGAGGGTTACTGCTTGGGGCATCTCTGGATTCAGCTGCATGCTGAGGGCTAGTGATGGTCGAGGATGGAGCGGACGGTGTAGACATGCGAGGACGCATGGCCGCTAAGGGAACAAGGCCTTGAAACAAGGTGCCGGCTGGTACGAAGGCCCACTGTTGTTGGCCTGGGCCGGGAGAGTGGAAAAGGTTGGCCTGGCCCCAGATCACTGGCTGTCCTCCAGGAAGAACCTGAGCAACCTGCAGAGGAGCCTGAACACCAAACGCCAGTGGAGCTGCCGGAGCCGCGAAGGACTGCTGAGCCCAGTGAGCCGCCTGCACTGCACCCATCGTCATGTAGCCTGCGGGGATGGTTGGACAGGAAGAAAACAGACAGAGAGTGATGAGACAGGAAAGTAATGAGACAGACAGGGTCGAGAGACAAGGAAGGGATGGCCAAGAGAGGAGGCAGATTGGACAGATGGAGAGAGATGGAACAGATATGTGGGACAAAATGGGGACAGACAGGACGTAGAGGGAACGGATTAAGAATAGACAGAGAGGACAGACAGAAAGGAAAAAAAAGACAGAGAGGAGGAAGAGACCAGATGTGGGCAAATCTCTGTGGTATAAGGCAAAAAAAAAATCTTTAGGACATGCTGTTATTAGAAAATAATCAACTTTGGGGTGATAGTAACTCCATTTCACATCGGGACACATCACACCACCTCATCTTTATATTCCCATAACAGCACGCCTTACATATAAGGTAGCGACCCTTGTTATGAAATGTAATTTAATAAATAATACTGTACTCGTCGCTCCAAATGTTGTGAATTTATTGTAATGCTTTGTGACTATTGCGCCTCTTGCTTTTGACTTTCACACCTGTGAGGACAGTGTGTTACCTGAAGGCACGGCAGGCGGGCTGAAGTGTGTGAAGAGCTCAGGGTGGCGCTGATGCCGTCGTCGCCCGGGGTCCAGGGTATTAGCAGGCGACGCAGGCATCTGCGAATCAGACCATTATAGCCCATTTCATTCGAATTCAGTACAATGATCAATACTAATGACATGATAGAAGAGCAGCTCAGTATAACAGAACATTCATTATAAAGATTTGGGTAATCTATCAAAACACAAAAGGTCCACAAAAAAACTCTTATTTTTGTTTTATTTCATATTGGATTTCCTGGTTAGAACTTTGATGAGAGGACATAGTAAGCCTAACCACACTGGCACTTCCTGTTATTTGAGTTATTCTGAAGTGGATGGGAGACTAACGTGGTGTACCACAAGTTTTTATTACAGCTTCCTGTGATGTCAATTCCTGTCACATGAGTTGTATTGCTTGCAGAATGCCTCAGAATACCAGGTTTTGTAAAGATTGGTCCTGTTTCCACTTCCTGTTGTCGCGTCACAGTGTTCGTTTGATTTCACTCGTTACTTTTCATTTTATCGGATTACTCACTATTCTACAAACGCATATTAGCGACAAATGTTCTTGCATTATAATTATAGACTCATGGAGCACTCTATGTTCTTCACGTAAAAAGTGAAAACTCCAAGTAGAACCATCCTGGTCAAGTTATTCAAGGCTCCAATGGCAGAATACACAGCAGAGTTCTTTCTTTGCCTTCATTCATAATCGTGCTGGTGAGCATTGTGTTGAGATTCACTTACAGATACAATGTCCGGAGGAGTGGCCATGTCACCAAACAGTTCAAACTGACTGATGTTCTGGAGGAAGTCCAACATGGAAGCGAATACGATGGAAAGAAAGGGAACAGTTAGATTTATGCATGACTGAGAATAATATGCTCACGTATTAGAACGTTAATCAGTGATGGCATGTCGGAGTGTTCATTCTCAAACATCTAACTGTAGCATATATATACAGTGGGCGGGAGCAGCTTCACTGGGATGACACAACAGCATGACTTTTATAAATGAAGATAAACAAAACAAGCACTATAGAAGCACACCACACAAAAACATTAGGGTATTGTAAACAAGTCAAACTTTAGTCTCCTATTTCACCAAACCTCTCATAAATAGCAGCATTGCTAACTGCAATTCCTCTCCATAAAGTTACGCAGTACATGGTCCTGTAATCATAAATTCTGGTCAACATTTTACAGAACCATGTTGTTGTTGTTTTCAGGGCATGTGTAAACAATAATATTTATGAGATTTTGAGAAGCTAGCCTGCCGTCACAAAACGCCACAGAACCAATATGAACCAACCACGGTTTTGTGTTCAAACAAACAAATCGAATGAATTTTATTTGCGAAAGTCAATAGGGAGTAGAGATTTCTTCCTCTGGTTGTTGAATAAGTGAAGACAGAAAGAAAAGAAAAAAAAAAGAAATGCTAGCGAATTGTCCATCCCTGATTCATAATCCTCTCTGCTCTGGGACCTGAGATGTTCGGACTGATCCAAGAATCGATATATTGTGATATAAGAGTTTTAGTGATGGAAAGTGATGGAAGGAGGGAAACTAACAGACATATCGATATTCAAAGCGCTCGAAAAAAAAAGCTCCGACTGTATGAACAGACATGCAGTAAGACTTTGTGAAATGGAGAGATAGTGACAGATTAATGAATTCATTCAACTGATGTAGCAAAGCTCCGTTCACTGGTCTTGAAGATTTTCCAATGTTTTTGGTATAAAGTTTCAGTAAGATGATGAAAGACTGCTAATGGCTGTGAATATTGATACTTTTATTAGGCACATATTTAAATAGTGATTGGAGCTTTATGGCATAAACTTAATAATTAATGGCATGCAATGCAACCACACAGAGACAGAGTCCCAACACCAAACCTCTCGTGAAGCCAGAAAAGCAAATAAATCAAATGAAATAAAGCCAGTTCACCTCTTTACTGCAAGTCTTCCAGATAAGAAAGCAGTGTAATGAATGCGCAGTCCTGGAGGACCACAGCAGCACACAGTTTAGCGTTTTCCCTTATCTAAACTCTTATGTGTCAAACATGAAGAGCTCGATGCTTGAGTTAAATCAATATTTCAGTTGAGCTGGTGCATTAGATTGGGTTTTTCTGCGTTGGACTGCGCTCTAGAAGATTATATACAGTATGTTCCTGTTTCTATTGAATGGAACGGAAAGAGCGTTCAGTTAGCCGAGATCTTTGGAGAGAGGTTTGCTGGAGGGACTTTAGAAATGGGGAAGGCTGGCGATACAATACAAGCACCTACAGTCATAAAATGGCGTTTTGGAACATCATAGACCCCTTCTTTCTGCTGGCTCGTTGGGACCTAAAAGTCATAACACATCAATTAAACCACAGCTCTGTCTTTATTATTAAAAACATATCAACCGTGCCATGAATTTTTATTCCAACGTGTTATATTTTACAATCTGCCTCACTACAATAAATTAGAGCCCTCCTCTACACCATTATGACTTTAAAAAGGGGCTAGACAGGGGTAAAAGGGGGTGGGACTTGTCATAATACCTGATAAATGCTCTCCTCTGATTGGGGGCCATGGAGCGGCTCGTGTCCAGCTTCAAACACAATGTACTACAGCAGGAAAAGAGAGAGTGAGAGAAGGAGAGAAAAGTGGGTGGGGCCACACAGGCAGCCGGTCAGATATAGTTTAACATTGTGAAGGCATAAGCCAACATGCTGAAAAGAGTAACCTTAGGGTCTACCACAAGAAAAGCACTTCATTGCCATAAACATGGTTTTATAATAGTTATAAAGGGACAGTTTATCCAAGAGCACGATTGATTTTTTTTACCTAAGACGCCAAATGTAGTAGACCAGGGTAGAGCTGCAACAACTAATCGATAAAATGGGTAATAATCGATTATGAAAATCGTCGTCAACGAATCTCATTATCGATTAGTTGGTCTGCGCACGGCACAGGGGAGATTTATATATATAGAGAATTTTCGTGAGGCCAGGCCTCCAAAATGGGATACCACTTCCTCTTGGAAATGAGGCAAAATATGCTCGGCACAAAGGACAGTCACACTGCCAGCAAGCAAAACAAACAAAAAAAGCACTTCTGAGAACCAACAAGCAGACTCATTCTTGAATAAAAAAGGGTATACAATTTTCCCCTATTCCTTTTGGCACTCAATTAGCTATCATTCCCATGTTCCTCTTGGAAACACAGACACAGCTGTGGTTCATGGAGTTGGCAGTGAGCTTAAATTTAGAACTGGTGAGACAATATAGCCAGGAGCCTGGCAGAATGTACAAGGGCCTGTTCACCAAAATGACAACTGGCAATGAGCTGACACCTACTCGAACCATTCCTTACTTCCACACAGTAAAAAAAACCTCTTGGGGTGTAACTGACTAAGATTTTCTTGGTTCTCTGAGTTGGTTCTCTTCGTGGAGTTGGTTCATTTGTGGGAATTGGTTCTCCTCTGTGTGCATTGGTCTGTTACATACCCAAGGTGCATCTTCTAGTGTAGTGTAACAGACTTTGTAGAAATATCTATACTGCAGCAGCAGTTATGTAAGAGTTGGACGCATGGTCAAGGTCACTCACAGATCTCACAGAGGTCTGTAAGAATATAGTCAAGAACCCTGACAGACAAGGCAGAGTCGGCTCACCAAAAAAACAGCTGACAGCTGATGTCGAAGCATACGCTAACATTCTGCTGAGGGTCAAGAAAGTGCAAGAAGCCTGTCATTAATATCTGGCTATATTTGGGCCTGACACTCACCAGTGCCGTCCCTCAATACTCTGGTCTGGGTCTACATGGCAATGGATGGTTTCCTCCATGTTCTAAACCCAATACGTCCCACAAAATAGGGTGAGCCAAGACTTTGACTTCTCTTCAAGCCCAATGTAAGCCGCTAAACACTCCTAGGAACCCAATGTCGATGTATAAGCCTTGTGAAGATACTCCAGAGCAAGATCACCAAACCCCTCAATGGCCACCAATGCCAGCTCTACTCATGCAAAGGCTTCCTACCACTTACACACAAAAGCCCCAAGATTTGCTGGATGTGGCAATGTGAATACCTAGTCAGGATCAGGCTTTGTGATGACTTTTAGAACTGCGCACTTACAGAAAGTCTTGATTCATCTCAGTGCGGGTCCAGGAGCCAGCAGACTGGAGCAGTAGCAGACTATTTATTTCACACTCCACTGTGTGATCTTCCAAAAGCTTTGGAACTTTGTCCTGAGGCCCCACCACCACTATGCTGCAGCATATGTAGATGACATGGTAGGCCATACAAAGTGCTGGGCCAAACACCTTGTACGCCGTATAATCCAGTGCTGGAGGCCCTGTGCAGAGTTGAACCAACTGCCAAAGACGTGTTATATCTCTGGCTGGCAGAAGAACAATACTAGAGGGACCAGACTGTCTGAGTTCTAGGACAATTACCTTCTCTATAATCTCTATACTTGTATTATTAGCTGAACTGTTCGTCCTATAAAGGGAACTAAAATAATGGCACATAGGAAATGATTAGAATTCTCCCCAAAAATCATTATATTAGCCCTGGTCATATGAATATTCCTTAAAGAAAATGAGCAGACAAATATGATAGTTCATGAGAGAAACTAAAATTTGCAGAGTGTCTACGAGAACTACGTATTCAGTTTGAGTGAAAGAGCACTGGGGTTTCAAGAGTAAAGGTCAAAGTGCATTGGCTGACACTTCCCAGCTTTTACCAATACATGAGTGCACATTGATGTACACTCTATAACAAAAAAAAAAGTATAACGCATCAGGAAAATTCAACTACTCAAGTGGCCGTCTAATGAAAACGCACTAAATATAACAGTGGACGTAAAGCTAAAACAAAACATGGAGTTTGCAGAAAATGAAGGGAACCAGCTCCAGTCCTGGAGGAGCACACCACTGCATAGTTTTGGATCTCGAGATGATTTGGTAGGGAAAACACTGAACTGTGCAGTGCTGCAGTTGGGTGTCTCTGATTCGGTGATATGTAATCTTAGGTTGTGTAACAAAAGACTGCGATTACCTGATACACTGGGTCATCAGTGTCGTCCTCGAGAATCGTCTGTGACACACAGTGGGATAAGAAGGTGGATTCTAAAACATAAGCTTTAAGAACATCTCAAAATATCTAAGCCCCTATAACATTTAAGCTAGACATTCTAGTTGACATTTAAGGTTTTTCCAGTCATTAATAACACGGTTGAATGAAGCACTCTTGAAATGAATGGCATTGTCTGAACCTGATAAACAGCCTGCTCGCAGTGCTTTGCTTTCTGTGCCTTCTTCTCCCCGTCATCCTTCTGCTTCAGGTCATAGATGAGTGTAAAGAGGTCGCGCAGCTCCAGAATCAAAGGCTGTGCCTACGGAAAAGAAGCAGAGCGTGGATAAGAGCATCGTGCCGAAGGGACCACCTTTATACGTTATGGTTTTCTGGGGTTTTTTCTCTTTTTTTCCCCTAAACACCATTTTAGTGTTTTGCAGTACATCTCAGAATAGTCTTTATTTTGAAATTGAAGTTCTTCTATTCTTCATGTAATCAATTCACGGTCAAATGTCATCTGTAGATTTCTTCACCCATAAAAGCCTCGTCGATCTACAACTGGTCAATGTCATGTTGATATGCGTCTGTGGAATTTTAATTTTTTTTTTTTTACTTTAAAGATGGGCTTTTGTTGAAAATACGGTTGACAGAAATGTTTTCTAATCAACTGAACGCGCCAGCTAGAGATTTGTATACATGAACCCCACGGTATGTTTTCTGCATTGGCTTTAAGCACAGGTTTGTCCAGAATAAAGTAAGGAATAAAACAATGTTTTGCTGTTATAAGGGAAATAATCAATGGGCACGGTGGTGTTATGATGCACAGTTACTATTGAATTGAATTGGACAGATGTACTGTATGACTCACACTATAAGAAAAAGAGAAAAAAAACCCAGCGCACACCTGTTAAACAGATTTGGAGTATGTAGTGCACCAATACTGAGCAACAAACACATCTGCATTTTTATTAAATCACTTCAGACCCAGGCCAAAAGAACCAACAAAGCCCCGAGCTAATAATAGGACACCAGTAGCTAGAGATGGTTAAAGGGGTTTAAAAAAAAAAAAAGAAGAAACTCTGTTAGATTAGAAAAACATGGCAGCTCACTGAATGGACTGTCTTGATGGCCACAAACTTGTGGTTTCCCTCTTTCCCACAGACATAGCCGAAGGCACGGTGGTCTCTGGTGTCTTTGGCGATGTAGGAGATTTCGTGCACAGAATGGTGATGCTGTAATACCTGTGGGTTGAAACTGTCCATTATGACACCATTCACAGTGAAATGACCAGCATTAAATTAGTGGTTTTACTGATTACTATAATGATGGCTAATAACAGAGAGAAAAGAAAAAAAAAAACGCTGGAGTTTGGGCTAATTAACTGTGATTAATGAGGATGCAAGGAGGTCTGAGCTATGTGGCTGTCAGCCTGGAGAAGGAAAGCAGTACATCATGCTAAGAGAGAGTCCTAGCGAGGGAAGCCATCATTACTGTTAATGAAACTGGACTCGGTCCAGCGAGCTTCAAATCCAGATTAATATTTTAAAGCTCAAATGAGGTGTTTCTAAACACTTTCTCTTTAAGCGTGACTATATCTCATACATAATTCATGATCATACCCACGTGGGGTTTAATTAAGTCTTATTAACCCTGTCGGATTAAAATTCTACTTTGTCTTCAGGGAATTACCACTGCTTAATTTGGTTTTGAAAGTACAGGGTAACTCACAATGTTAGCCACTACATTGCTCACTCTGTTTTCATCCACCATCTACAAAAAATCTAGTTAGCTAATATACGTAAAAGATTACCCCCAAAAATATAGTTCGATATATTAAAGTGATCCTACATTAGGATTCAGTTAAATACACTACATACTAACACGGTAAAACCAGCGGGTCTGTCTAGCACCATAATGCATTCTTCAGAGTAGAAGCCCTTTAGGAAGCCATCTGAACGACCCTTAACTTTCACGATTAATATGAAATCTTTCTCTAATCTCAAGTAATCAACACGATGTGTCCTATAAACACTTTGGTCTGCTGGGTTTTTAGGAGCATCTACGTTATTTTTACCGACCAGCTCCAACAAACCGCCTTCTCGCTTTCTATTGGCTCAATAAGCAGGTTCAGAAATCCACAGGGCAAAGTTTATAGAGATAAAGTTGGCCCAAAGCAAAAGTAACCGCAATCGGAAACAAATGCACGTCTTTTACGTCCTGCGCCCTTTCCCTTTCAGTGAATTGGCTTTTATTTGCGTTTGATCTAAACAAGAAAATTGTAGTTTTCTTGTGTATCCTGTAAGTGTTGGCACCTCTACACGACAAAATCGTAAACTTCACTCTGATTCGATGTGTTACAATATACAAAAGTAAAACGATCTGAGTTTCAATTTCGACATCAACAAACACTAGTTTAATAAAAAAATTGGGCAGCAGTCCGGAAGCCCAAAATTTTGAGCAGTAGCGGTGACTCAGGTCTGAATCAGCTCGGAAAACAGATACCAGCTCAGTACCCCTTGGAAAAAATCAACGATAAACAAATGAAATAGCTTCATTGCTTACGACCTGTTCCGAGAGCTTTCTAAACGTCGATGTCTTTATAAACCTTTATAGTGCGTTCTACCCAGATTTGAGAAAGGACTGAGTAATGTCACTCCATCTTTGCCAGTGTGAAAGCAGTCAAGACCCACCCCGGATCTCTCGTCGTAGATCTTAATGCCATTGAAGGAGACGGTTAAGAAAACGCGCTGCTTGTGCTCTCCTTTGGATCGAGCCGAAGCAGCAATACCCTGTGGGAAAAGTATTTTTTAAAAAAAGAAAAAAAGATGGAGGATAAAGAACAAGCGAAAGAAAAGCAAGAACTGTAAGAAAAGGGAAAGTTTCACTCATTAGCAGTGATGGTTGGTTGTGATATTAAATTAACAGTTCAATAAATAATCAATATCACGAGGTCTCATCAACGGTATAATAAAAACGATGTGGGGCAAGTTATTTTACACACACACACACACACACACACACACACTTAAAGTGTATTAGGCTGCAGCATTTGTGATATCTGAGTCTGTATAGGTATTTCCTCTGAACATCAAATATGTTAATCAATAACCTTTCATATAAGCTGATGTGGGTGTGAATACGGATGCCCAAAAAATGAAACCTCATACTGATGTCTTTTTATCTTTAAAAGAACAGAGTGAGGCTTCGCTCTGCTAGCACACAGGAGTGACATCAGCCGCTCCTGCTCATTAGTTAGTTATAAGCATTGCTTAAGTTACACATAACATATTCCACCATGTCTCCTATTATTTTTCTGTAAATTGGCAGCTCTGCTTCCCAAAAGCACCACGGTGGTTATTAGCTTATCAGCTAGACAATTCAAAGCATTCGGGTTGACGGTTATTCTGTGAGGCGTCAGCGAAGCAGAAAACGAGTCATCTTGTGGTATAAAAATAGGAACAGGCCATTCAGAAGCAAATAAAGCTTGAATGTTTCCAAACTTCCAACACACTCTCAGAAACACTCACAGAGACACACTCGATCTGTAGGGTGTGTCTATATGATCAAGCTAAGCTGTCATTAATGAGCTGACCTGTCAGAGCATGGCTGAAGTTTGACAGAGGAACAAAAAAGCGTGGAAGAATGCATTTCAGCCGTCAGATGACGGGCTGCCCGTGGATTAGCGCTATTGTAGTAGCAGCTCTTTCCACACGAACACATCCGTTAACAGCATGGTTCTGAGGGCGTGATGCCGAGTAGGCAGTATCAACCACTCACTTAAATGTCAAAGCTCTCTCTCGGAGCACGACGGCACACGTGCATCGCGCCTGTAACGTAGACTTTCTTTTTGTCTTTAGATCATCAAAGAGGAGGACTTAAAGTCTGTAGGATTTTAATTTTAAAGCTCGCGCATGAACATGTCTAGCGTTAACATGTTGAAACTCAAGCGTTCCTGTTCCATTCGTTCTGATGTGAACGCTTGACGAAACGCGGTTTTCTTCACCGAGCCGTACCTTCAGCTTCATCATGGAGTCCTGGCAGAGTTTATCTCCACGTGCCGCGGACACGTCGTCAATTCCAATCAGCTTGGCTTTGTAGCGTACCCCATCGCCTCTGAAGCGCTTTATCAGAGCCTGCTCGCTGCGGTTCTGACCTGAATGGGGGGAAAAAGAGAGAGGTTCATAGAGAAACCATACAGCAGGACAAAGTAACTCCTATACCACTGCGCTGTTGAATTCTGGATGTCGGCTGGGTGTTGATTCATCTTCTGACAGTAGCGCAGCTGCAAATCACAGGTTTCTATCAAGTCACACGTTCTAATGCATTATCGTTTCTATAGTAACAGCTCATTCGCAGGAAGTTGTACAGTGAACGTTCCATAGGAACGGATTTAAAAACGAAAACAAAACTGACATGGTGATGTTTTCCGTAAGAGCTTCGTAACGGACAGAGGTAAAGCTGTGGCTTTAGGATTTCCGACCTCTTCGGGACAGAGGAGTGTTGTAGAGAGAAAAAGAAAGGCTGTTGAGTAAGACTGTTTATAGCCGCTTTAATGAAAGTAATAACAGGAACTAGATTGTCTCGTTAACAGTTCACATGTATCTAAGGAGAAAAGGATAAACAGTATGACGTGTGTCATCCTGTGAACGGAACGATAAGATTGCAGACATGTCTAGCAGGCTGTAAAGAAGACGAAAAAAGAAAGAAACATTAATCTCAGGAGTGCAAACACTGCTTGCAATGCTTTTGGAGGTCTCTGAAAAGACATGCTAGCGCACATCAATGCCACATATATAATATGGGACACAAAGTCTTTGAACAGTCCAGTATTTCTGATCAGGACAATGAGATCCTTGCTGTAAGTGCGACAGAACTACCCATATAAACGCAGGTTAATGAGAGAGCAGCCAAGAGCAACCCAACATCCTGCAAGAGGAATTATCTGGCAGCAGTGGCTCAGTCGATAAGCGTTATGGACTGCTGATTGGCTGGTTGAGAATTTGATTCTTGGCACCAGCAAGCTGTTTGGCCCTTGAGCAAGGCCTTTAACCCTCGGCTGATCAGCCTGACTGTTGATCCGCTACATTACTAAATGCAAAATAACTCGGTCAGGAGCTGAAAGAGCTGATGAGGGGAGTGTGGGAACTGCCAAGCTGCCACTGCTGAGCCCCTGAGCAAGCCCCTGAACCCTCATCTGCACAGCTGTATCCTGTCTGAAATGGAAGCCACTTTGGATAAAAAGCATCGGGCAAACGAGTAAAAAAAAAAATACAAACAAAACAACAAAAGAAATAGTAAAAAATGTAAGCAATTCAATAAAATGTGTTTACATCTGAATGATTATTCAGTCTGTACAGGATTTTGCACATTTTGTTGCTTGATGCTTAATTTTGCAGCTTATTTTGTTGGTAAATGAGACTGTTCTTATGTTCAACGCACATGAACGGAAGAGGGCTTTGGCGGAATGCGCGTTGTGATGACGTCACATTACGTGTCTTGGCCCAAATCTGCGTAAAAATGGCACTCTTGTTGCTCGATTTCGCGTTCATTTCTGTGATAGCGAAATCACGACATCCGGGAGGGACGGATTATCATCCACTTCCTTTCTGAATGCCGTGGCCGTCTTTGCGGATGAATTTCAACATGGTTTAAACCCAAAACACACGATGCGGGTTAAACTAAGCACATTCTTGAGTTCAGTTGTGACTTTTTATTTATTTATTTATTTACTTATTTTGCAGTACCATTTCTTTGGTGTTTAATCCATCTGAAGACAAATCAGATGAATCCACATGGATCTGATTAGCATGCTGCTACAGGAAATAGTCAACAAGCAGATGGTGTGATGAAGCAGAGTTAATGTGACCACCCTGAAGTTGATTATTTTCCTCTCCAAGCTCATCTCAAATTCTTACATCACTCCAATTTGCCAACATTTACAATTTTATTTGTATGACCAATTTTACACAACAAAATGCATTGTATCAGTCAGTTTCTATTTACAATTTAATAATGAAGATAGTTCCTGTTATCGCTTACGTTATATAGCAGCTGGAAACAGTCATTAATCTTTTTTTTCTCTCATTGGAGATTTTTATGTTCATGAAGATCGTGTTACTGAGAAACTGCAAAACGTACAAACTCCTCAGTCCCGAATACTTTGCTGTGTCAGAAAGCATTAATTTACAGCGTCCCCGGTGTACACGATCAATAACAGGATGCAGGAGCACAACAAACAGGCCTCTAAACAGTACCCATGCATGGAGACGGTACCCATGCTCGTGTCATTTAAACAGAAAACAAAAAAAAAGCCCTCGGATTTATTCCCTTGCGAGCATGTGTGTGTTTCAAGCCATTCTACAATCAGTAGTCTTTAAGTAGTCTAATTAAGGTCCTCAATTATTGTTACTGCTAGCTGAGTTGAATTTCCTTTGTTCAGACCAGTATTCCCAAATCCAGCGAGTCCAAATGGTCCACATTTTTGTTCCCCCATAGCTCTTAACACATGCCAAAAACCATGAATACCTCACGCAGGTACTGACCCACACCAGCGTGTGGAAAATGTACAGTGATATAAACAGTGATCTAAATAGTTAACCGTAATACGTATAACTAGTTGTAATAAATCCAGCGGCTCATTAGCAGGCTGAGAAAGCTCAGAAGGAACATATGGGCATCAGGGCCTTTTCATGCTCTGTTAGCCTCCATCCAACATTAAGGCTCAGTGAACACAGTAATGTAAATCAATCAGACATCACAGAGCTCCGGGGTTTAATCCTAAACTAACTGCAGGTCATCTCACACCACTTAAAAGATTGTTAGAACTTCAGGCAGCATTCAGAACCATTACAGAGAATGAGGAGTGTAAAAAAAATAAATAAATAATGAAATCCAGCCAAACAACAATAACCTGCTGCTGAACTGCATCACAGGGGTGTTCATACGGCTATAAAACCCTTTAATCTGCTAAGCTGTGTGTCTTTTGAACCTTGATATTAAACCATCAATTATGCAGGATTACTGAAAGTTCCTGTTCTGTTCACTTTTTTAGTGATAAATCTCTTACTAAAGTAAAATAGCAATACAACGGTAATAAAGATTCTTTGAAAATACATTAAATAAGTGCTTTTGGGTTTCAGTGACTGTACATAAGTACAATAAATGTGGCAACAGATATACACAAGACCTTCGCGTGCTTAGGGACGCTCCAGGTGGCATGCATGCATTTGTGCGTAGAAGGAGTGGAAATAAGATGTAGGGGATAATAAAGATTAATGTTGGGCAGGGGGGGTGAAGGGTTGAACTTGAGTTAAGCATCTGATCCCAAACATAGCTGTCGAGTAACTCCTGCACAATGGTACAACTAGTAACTGCAATCTTACACACCTGATTTGGACAATCTCCCCATGAATCTATGATTATGTCAAATTAAAGTTCAAAATAAAATCTACACAAAACTCTCCAGGAGATGGGATTCCACCACTGAATTTAAACACATGTATCACTTTTTAGTACTTATGTCACAACTATCCACTTTGTGTATCAGCTCCAACGATGACCAGCACCACGAGGTGGTGACTTAACTTCAAAATGATGTAAATATTTACACAGTGAAAGTATTCCGATTCAGGTTATACACATGCTTAATTGTATTTTCTGAGCGCAGCATTTGGATCAGTGCACACCTCCGAGGTTGCCAGATTTTTCTCTCTCTTCCCCTGTCTTGTCATTGATTTGTTTCCCTGATTGTACTCTCCTGTTTCTTGCTGTCTCTTGATTAGTTTGTGTATTTAAACCCTCAGTGTTTCCCTTACATTTTCCAAAGCCTGCCCCGCTCTTCCTATCTCATATTTCTATTCCATTTACTTTGACGATTATGATCGTAGATTAACCCTGCTTAATCCTGTCCGATGGTATAATGACACTTATAATGGAGTATATTATGAATGTAATTTCCGGAATACCCCTAATAAAGAACATGCTGAGTGTACACACCTGTGTGTCCTACCTTACACCAAACATTATAATTTCTTTTCTTTTGTATCATTCTACTATACTATCAACTAAAGTGATTGTAGTATAATGTAGAAGTATGTAGTATGTAGTAGAATGAATCTATTTTCGGAGTCCAAATCAGCGTGAAATGGATACATGTTGGTTATTTAGTTTATTTTTCACACTGTACATAATTAAACAAACCAAATACAACAAAAAAAAATTTGCCTCAGGGGCATGTAGAGCTGAAAATGTGCTCGGCGATTATGCTCTAGATTGGTTTTGTTTTGTTTTGTAGCGTCCTGTATCATCTTCCTGGTGTTACAGTGATATAGTGGAAGAAAGCAGGAAGGGAGTCATAAAAAAAAAAAAAATCCCTCACTGCCAGGCCGAGCCCAGTGTGCAATGGTCAATAAAATACAAAAGTCTAAATCAGCGCTAACAGCATATCAGCATATGTATAGCCCCTGCTCAGCACTCTACTGAATGAATGACAAGTGAAGTGAATAATCCAATAAAACATGGAAGGACACATCTTTTCATTCACCAAGCAGTTTAACTTCAATAATTCAAACAGCAGAACTCCATATGTTTACCGCAGAGTTCCTGATGGATTTTTTCGAGCCGTTGCAAAGAGAAAATGAGCAATGATCTGCTTCTACTGGGTTGAATCCAGCTCCCACTGAGAAAATCCCATCACCCTATTACATGAAGAATGCTGGCCAACTTCAAATGAGACAGCAGCACCGTGATGGCAGGAGAACTGGACAGATGGCAGCAGATGGGCGGGAATGAACAAGTAGCCCTCCGGATAGCGGAGTTTGGCAAGAGGCGGCTCGGTTCAGGAGGACAAGCTCTGGCACTGGAGCTCACTGACCTCTCCGCCGCCGTGAGGTGAATCACCAGAACTCTGTACGGCAAAGAAGTCATTGGTACTCGTCATTACAAATTAGGAGACGACAAGAAAGAACGGTTTGTCGGTTTGAGAGATGCAGAGAAAATATGCAATAAAAGATCTCCTTCTTTAACATCAAAAAGATATTCAGCCTAATGAAAACCAAGCACTCCACCCCGGACTTAATGAGGAGCTCTTTTCTCATGCCAGGGAGAAGCAGCGTGGACGCCTGTCTGCTTATTATGCTGCCCAAATGTCCAACGTGGAATACATTAGTGTCACCTTCTCACCCTAATTAGCAGCACGGCCCTCTGATGTTTCTGTTTCCAAATAGTAAGCTGTGTTACAAGTTTGAGTGTGGAATTCATCCAGCATCAGCGGTTCTCCAGGCACAACTACAGCCCCAAAGCAAATCCAGACCAGAAGGATGAGAGACTTGGAACTTCTTCGGTCGTCACTCGTTCTGGACTGTGCTGCAATTACTATGAACAACACTCAAGTCTCCATAGTTGAAAATTTGATGAAACTTCAATACAATAGACTTTAAGTTAAAATTATAATGAATTCTTTTTGAACTATATAGTATATAGTTTTAGACGGGGAAGTATTTACAAACGCACTATCCGATGTCACCCATATTAGGATGGGTTCCCTTTTGAGTCTGGTTCCTTTCAACTTTTCTTCCTCGTGTATTCTCCGGGAGTTTTTTTTTTCTTCTAGCCACCATCGCCTCTGGCTTGCACATCAGGGATACGTTTATAAATGTAAAAATTTATATATTTCAAAAAGCTGCTTTGTGACAATGTCCGTTGTTAAAAGCGCTATACAAATAAAATTGAATCTGTAAGTCTTTGGAAGTGGGCATGGTCTGAGCCTGAAGGTTCATATCTGAATAGTTCACACCAACATGAAGATAACCTCCCACTCACAATTTTGTTTCATCCCGCAAGATCAAAGTTCTGATCTACACCTCTAGTCTCAACCAGAGTTGCTCTATGAACCTTTCCAGTGAACTTTCTATTTAAAAAAAACAAAACAAACAAAAAAAAAAACACATACACAAAGAAAGAAAAACTATTTAAATAATTTGGATTAGGGCTGGGCAATATGATGATTTCATGATAATTATGTCACAATACACTTTTGTGAGAGATCTTTTGTTTTGTTTTTTTAACTGCAAACTGTTTGGAAGAAAGAAAATTTTGTATTGAATTAATAAAACTGTAAAAGTTGTCAACATTTAAAAGAATATTTTTTTTGTCTTTCCTTTTCAGTGTTGAATTTATGCTAGTATGCATTAGATAATAGTACTTATTGTTTAATATATATTTCTGTAGTTTCAGTTTCAGTTACAGTAGTTTCCTATCAAAATTGGTTTCGATGTAGAGGTATATGTAGAACTTTTATTATATTACCAGTGTATGGCAATACAAATGATTGTATCACACTATATTGAGTTGACATTTCAATGATTTGATGCCTCTCCCCCACAGTTATATAGGCTGAGAGAGAGAAAGTGTAGAGTTACATTTAGCAGCATGTCTTAACAACAAGCGTCATGCTTTATTTCTACTTTTAATCTGTCTATGAATGACAACAAACTGAACATTTCTGAACACAGATCTGTTCTTGTAACCTTTTTTCATTTTAACTCCTAAAATGAAAATAAAAATCCCTATCAGCAGGGTTTATGATATTTACTACACTAAGAAGTACATTTCACGTTATACGTGAAATTCCAGACTGGAATCACCAAATGCTAATGTTTTGGGGCGGGCGATACGACTACAGTCTTATTTCACGATATCTCAGCCGGCGACTTTACTTCCGTATAGCGTGTTCTTAGCCAGTGAGAGCGAGCAAGCGTCACCAAGCAGGTGTTGTGTGCTTTTACAACGGAAACATGGCAGCCACTAACATGCCACGAACGTGTAGTATAGAAAAAGAAGATCGACTTGTATAACTATGGCAACAGTGCGAGTGCCTTTATAATGTGTTCTGTAGGAACTATCACAACAGGGCCGACAACGCACAGGCACGGGCCCAAATTTTTAGTATTTCACTGCAAAATATAACACACGCCAGGACAGCCAGCTGACAACGTCGATCGTCCTCCATGTTTGTTTTTCTTCTGAAGTCACATTTGATAAAACGCGAGTTGCTGTGAGTTCTCGTGTCTGCGAAATCGATACTACAATCGACAGGTGCGTGGTCTCGCGGTCTGGCCGAATCGTCTAGTGTGTGCGTGCTGATTATAATGTTAAAAATCGGTTGAAACTGTCCTTATGTCTGTGGTCTCTCACGGGTTTTAAAATCCATCCATCCATCCATCCATCTTCTATACCGCTTATCCTTTTCAGGGTCACGGGGAAACCTGGAGTCTATCCCAGGGAGCATCGGGCACAAGGCGGAACTCATTTAAAACACTTTGCGTATCACGTCCGGTGTTTTTCTCTCTCTTTGTTTGTTGTTGAAACTCTCGAGAACACGTGGCATTTCTGCAATCCTACAGTTTCATCTCACTGCAATCAAACCACCCTAGAAGTCACTTGGAAATGGCCCGAGACCACCTTGCTCAGACGCTCTCAGGACGCAGAGTGTGATTGCTGTGTTCTCACCTGCCTGAGGATCCACAGCAAGGTGGAGAACACACCAGGTTTTCCTTCAAACACACTAAACACTGCATGTGTCACATTAAGCACATTAACACACCCCCATTTCAGGTCGAACTAGTTCTATTTCAAGTTGATAAAATTCAATATCTGGGGTGCTCCTTCACTGCGAAGATGATTTAACAGCCCTTAGGAGATGGGCAATATTAAAGTACGCAAGTCAAATGTACACCTGTGTCAGCCATCTGGCTTCACCATGTGTTTACAGTTCCTGCTAATGTTTATACATGAAGAGAAAAGCTACTCGCATTGAAACACACAACGATTCCTATTTACATTCACAGGTTCAATGGAGAATTGGTGCATATCATTATCGTAGGTTTCAGATGCCTGATTGTTCACCATCAAGTCATGTTTTTGATACCGAATGTGTTTGTGTGGTAAGTCTGAGTGAGTCTGAGTCATCTTTTTTCAAGGGTTCCTGTCAGAGAGCAACAGTTGCTATGGAGATGGAAGGCATTCATGGATGAGAGGCATTTCCTATAGCGGGCAGAGAGAGCAGCACACACAGGTACACACTGACTGCTCAGCGCACAGCTCGGGGATATCAAAGCAAGAATCGAGATTCAAGATCTTTACTGTCATATGTACTTGGTAATGTCATGAAGTTCGTATTTCGTCCATTCCTCTCAAGACAGCAGGGTAAAAGGGCATAAGAGTACAATATAATACAATAAGACAAGAAACACAACAGAATTGAACACAATACACAATAAGAACAATAAAAATAAGAACATTTTCACAGTTTAAAAGTATATAAAAAAATTCAGTCAGTAAATAAAAAACGGATGTAATACACGTAAAGTGTAAAGTGACCATGCTTATAAGGGTTTGCGGTTATCATCACGGCCCCGGTGGAAGTGTTAGTGGATCAGTCTGATGGCCTGTGGATATAAGCTGCTCCAGAGCCTGGATGTTCTGGCTGCAGTACTCCGGTACTGCTTGACAGACTTCACGAGGGTGAAGAACTTATGGGTGGGATGGGTGGGGAAGCCGATGATGTTGCTAGCCCATTTGTAGGTTCTTTTATTATAGATGTCCTGCAGTGAGGGGAGATCTGTCCCTGTGATTTTCTGGGCCAGCCTGATCACCCTCTGTAGTGCCTTCCAGTCATGTGCTGTGCTGTTGCCAGACCACACAGCGATACAGCAGGTTAACACACTCCCTACAGCGCATCTGTAAAACTTGTGGAGTATTTGTAGTGACGTGCCGAACTTCCTCAGTCTCTGAAGGAAGTACATTCTCTGATTGGCCTTTCTTACCCCCTGCACCGTGTCCTCCATCCACTTGAGGTTTTCACAAATGTGGACACCAAGGAACCACTCTTGCTACCTCAGAGTCTCCGATCAGTGGTGGCTGATAGAAACGCTCACCCGTCCTCATGTCCACAACCATCTCCTTGGTCTTACTGATGTTCAGTGTGAGATTGTTAGCCTCACACTGTGTGACCAGTTCTGACACCTCATCAAACATTAAATCAAAGCATGTTGGTGTCTGCAGCCGGTGCTATTGAGGTTGGTGTTCCTGCTTTCCTGTTCAATTCCGTTTGAGTTCAAATCAGATATTGTGTATCAGATTAGATATTTATGGTATGGATTGACTGAATGTGCAATGAAGTGGCCTCTCTACCTGTCAGTCTTTGTGAAGGCGGCTTGACCTCTGTGTCTGTCAGTCTCAGTAAAGGTGTGACCTGTGTGCCTGACAGTTTCAACGAAGGATGCACGACATCTCTGTCAACCTCAGTGAAGGACACATGACCTCTGTATCTGTCAGCCTCAGTGAACGAGACAAGGCATCTGTATTTGTCCACTTGTAGATAACAACCCCAATGGTGCTTACTGGAAGATTCAGAAGTTTTGAAATACATCTGTATCCGATTTTCACCTCATTGGGTGAAATTTTCATGTGAATAGGGAATTTAAAAAAATGGGAAATATCCATCCATCTTCTACCGCTTACTCCTTTTCAGGGTCACAGGGAACCTGGAGCCTATCCCAGGGAGCATCGGGCACAAGGCGGGGTACACCCTGGACAGGGTGCCAGTCCATCGCAGGGGACAATCACATACACACTCACACACCCATTCATACACTATGGACACTTTGGACACGCCAATCAGCCTACCATGCATGTCTTTGGACTGGGGGAGGAAACCGGAGTACCCGGAGGAAACCCCCGCAGCACGGGGAGAACATGCAAACTCCGCGCACACAGGGCCACGGTGGGAATCGAACCCCGGACCCTAGAGGTGTGAGGCGAACGTGCTAACCACTAAGCCACTGTGCGCACCTCATGGGAAATATATTTACTGAAAAAATTTTGACGCGTCCAATACTTATTTCCCCCACTGTACGTACCTGCCACCACAGTGAAATTCATCTTTAAAGCTAACCCTTTTGCTAATCACATACTGAAACAGCCCTTGCTTGTCTCAGATTTATATATGAGATTGTTTTATAAATCTAACTGTGGATTATGTATCCAGATGCTTATTACATTATCTGAAAAAAATCTGTGGAAAATGTTTTATTTCTCTTAGATAATGTTCAGCGGATCGCCATTTTTTATTTGCGCCAGTATCACTATTGCTTTTATCAATACTTAACCATGAAGCTGAAGCCAGCCTAATACAGTGAACTCTTAAATCACACTGTCAGTGAGGCAAGAATAAAGATGATCTTAATTGTGAGAGAGCGTTCAGACAGCGCCTCTCTCCCGGTCTCTCGTCTCGCTACACATTCAGCATTCAACCCATAATAAAGGATTTTACATAACTGGAACGTCTTTTATTAGGCTTTTCTTTAGGTTTACTGACTGTCCTTTTCATCAGTGGCCACCATATCCTGCGGTGAATCTCAATATGACCAGAAGATTTCATATCAGATGTGAAGAGCTCTTTTGAAAGTAATACATATCTCTCATCCCTGTAGCAGAGCTGATTAGCATGATCTTCATGCTCTCTGCACTGCTTCAGCTTTCACTGTGTAAAGCCAAAGCACCTGCATGAGTAATAGCTTTCCTCAGATCGATGTTCTTCCCTATGGCCAGGGCAGGAACAAGACAGCAGCCGTAAAACAGCCCCGGTGGAGCCGGGAAGCAGAGAAGCAGCTCTCTGCAGATTTACTGCTCGCTGAAGTGCTGTTATTCATTACAGAGTACAGGAGACTGAAGGAGCGTGAGTGATTGAAGTGAGACGGTCATCCTCTATCTTTTTCTCTCTCTGAGTCACTTCAATTCCAGTTCAATCCTGATACGGCCCGATGACTCAGCAAACTGAGATGGAAGGGCACCTGAATCACACACGCACGCACACCTATAAAGCCTGTTTGAAGTGTTTCTCGTACTTTTTCTGTCCTTATATCTGGTAAATCAGACGTTTATGGTCCGCTGATCCACAGCAGCCTGCATGAGATAATACTGACACCAGCAACCAGATTCTACCAGCTTGCACTGTTATAACTATGATCCAGGGCATCTACTCGTTAATCAACCGAAATGTAGATGTTATTCCCTTCTCCGTCTCACTCCACTGGCTCCCTTAAGTCAAATCATTGAATTGAGGTGGGGAAAAAAATAATAAATTCATTAGCGAGCCTACTGGGCAAGTAAAAGCTGCAATATGCTGACCAGTCCCATGTCTTTGTTGCCTGGAAAGCTAAACGGCTAATTAGCTGGTAAAGTGCCGGTTAACTGAATTAATACATACGAGTTTATAATCATGAAGCCCACAATGTTTGCACCCTTGAAACAAAGTCAGCAAGTTTGAGACACGGTGATCCTTATTCGAGTCTGACTAGTGTCCTGATTTCCTCTCGATATGTTTAAAACCTTGATGCACGTTTGATAGATTTTCCCTGGACTTTACTGTGCTTAGTCAGTTTCCACATAGCTGTGTGTTCCTAATTAAAAAAAGAAAGAAGTCTGTCAATCATGCAGGCTAATTAATCTGCCGAGTAAAATCTGTTCTACCTTTAACCAGATGTGTGTAGTGCAGTAGGTGGCAGGATTTGGAAGCACACACTGTACTTCCAGCATGGAGATGGATCGCACCTCTGGGAAGTGTAAACGTAGCTAATTGTCAGTTGAAAACATTTAAAGACATCATCAAACGAGCTCCATATGTCAAATAATGACAAACCACTGACAGGTGACATGAATAACACTGATTATCTCGTTACAATGGCACCTGTCTATTGATGGGAAACATGGGCAAGTGGATCTGAGCGACTTTGACAAAGGACAAATTGCGATGGTTAGACGACTGGGTCAGAGCATCTCCAAAACGTCAGGTCTTGTGGGGTGTTCCCGGTATGCAGTGGTAAGCACTTGGTGCACATGCGGCTGAGTAGCCGCAGACCGATCAGAGTTCCCATGCTGACCCCTGTTCACCGCCGAAAGCACTTACAATGGGCATCAGAACTGGACCTTCACTGGAACTAAGAGGCTCAAACCTGTTCTATAGCATGACAGTGTCCCTGTGTACAAAGTGAACTCCATGAAGACATGATTTGCCAAGGTTGGATTGGAAGAACTCAAGTGTCCTGCACAGAGCCCTGACCTCAACCCCACTGAACACCTTTGAGACGAACCGGTACGCTGACCGTACCCCATTCCTCCTCACCCAACATCAGTCCCTGACCTCACTAATGCTCAAATCCTCACAGCCACACTCCAACATCTAGCACAAAGCCTTCTCAGAAGAACGGAGGTTATTATTACAGCAAAGGGGAACCGACTCTGTTTTTTGGAATGGGTACATATGTGTATAATGGTCAGGTGTCCACATACTTTTGGCCATGTTGTGTATTTATCCCCCCTAGTGTGCAGTTTTGGATGTAACACAGAAAGCTGCTATTAATACATAAAGCTTTGTTGTGGCTGATGAATACATAGCTCGCTAGTTTGCAGATGTAAAACATGACTTTGTCTTTAAAGGAGTCAAAATGTCAAATTTAATATAGAACAGAAAACACTGTATATTTAAGGTCCACATCAAGGAGGGGTGGGACTTACTTAAAAGAGATAAACTTAAACTATTTTAATGTGCCAATTCAAGTTAACCCTGGTTGGGCCAATAAAAGACTTCCATGAATGTTTTTGCTTAGTTGGTGCTTAATCGACCTTCCCTTTATTTCCTTTTGTTCCATCTCATCCAAACCTTCAAAACATCAATAAAATCACAGCGTTAAAGCAGCGCATCGAAATTAACATAAACGCACTAGCTGATGATGGAAGCCATACTACATGACAGACTATACGATAGACACAAAACAACTCGAACCTTTCCTCCTGGACTCCCGTTTCACGCTGGCTTTGATGCTTGGTTGTGTTTCTTCCTCTGTCGACATCCTCCTGAGTCCTGCTTCTTCTTGTCCTGCATGGATTCGTCTCCTAGCTGGCTATGCTCGGTCCTGCATGCTGCTCTCGTTCTGCTCGTCCACTCTTCTCAGCCTGAGAGAACAAACTTCTTTCTTTTTTTTTTTTTTGGATTCCCTTTAGCCCTCTAGTTCAGGTCTAGTGGCTCACACCTTGTCACGTAGAGGAAGCCGAGCTCTGACTCACGTGGCATCACAGAACCTTCCTGTAGGCACTGGGGACAAACAGAACGGCAGAAAAGAACATTATGAATCAGTGCTATCACAGGATGTGACCATCGAGGATGACTCAGATTGTTTGAAGTACTAGTTCAACAATTAGTTAGTGTTTTCCTGCAAGTTAGTGTTTTCCTGCAAATTCAAAAGAGAATCAGTTGGGAACTATTCAATTTATTCACAAGTGATTCTTGTTGTTAAAGGATCAACACAACACCGAAGTCCACATTTTTGCATATGACTAAAAAAAAGATTAAACATTCTAAAGGATGATGAATGAAGCAAAAATGTTGGTTCATGTGTGACCTTCAAAAGTAGATCAGACTGTAATTTAGTGCTTTGAAAGTACTGGAAGGGCAAGGGTTGTTTTTTGTTTTGTTTTTTGCTATAGTGAAGACATTTGCGTTTGAGATTAAAAGAAAAACATCAGGTGATAGATCAGAATTTCAGCTTTCGTTTCCTGATATTTATATCTAGATGTGTTAAACAACTTAGAACATTGCACCTCTTTGGAAAAATATTGGAACATGCGACTGCCAGGTTTCTTGTTGCCCAGCTGTGCCCTGTTAGATTGATTGTTTAAACAATTAGTAGCTCTGAATGTCTACTCTTGGTTTAAGCTCTAGGTGTTGCCTGTGATGACTGTGCTTGTTGTTAAAAAGGATAAACCCACATGAAGACCAGAGAGCTGTCTGTGGGAGAAAATCAAGCCATTTTGAAGCTTAGAAAAGAGGGGAAATCAATCAAAGTCATTGCAAAAGCATTGGGTATAGCCAATACAACAATTTGGAATGTCCTGAAAAAGAACGAAATAAACACTGGTGTACTTAACAACCAGGCATGGAACAGGTCGGCTAAGGAAAACAACAGCATTTGATGACATCACCAACAACCTCTACAGGGAAGGGGTGAAGGTATCACAATCCACTCTTTGAAGACCTCGAGAGCAGAAATATGGAGGTCCACAACATGCAAACCACTCATCGGCAGGAAGAATCAGAAAGCCAAATTGGAATTTCCAAAGAAATACAGAAATGAGCCACAAAAGTACTGGAACCAAGATTAACCTCTACCAAAGTGTGGAGAAAGAAAGGATCTCCTCATGATCCAAAACAAAAACGAGCTCATCAGTCGAGCACAGTGGAGGTAGTGTCGTGGCTTGGGCTTGCATTCCTTCTGGAACATTCACACTAATCTTTATTGATGATGGAACTCATGACGGTAGCAGCAGAATGAATTCAGAAGGCTATAGAAACATTTTGTCTGCCAATTTACAGAGAAATGCATACAATCTAATTGGACAGAACTTCATCATGCAGCAAGACAACGATCCAAAACACACTGCGATTTCATCAGTGGAAAAAAAAGTGGAACGTTTTAGACTGGCCAAGTCAATAACCAGACCTTAACCCAGTTGAGCAGCATTTCACCTCCTGAAGAGGAGACTGAAAGGAGAAAGCCACCAGAGCAAACAACAACTGAAAGAGGCTGCAGTGAAATCCTGGAAAAGCATGAAAAACGAAGAACCTAACAATTTGGTGATGTCAATGAGTCATCAGCTTGATGCAGTTATTGCAAACAAGGGATATCCAAGCAGATATTAAGTGTCATTTATTTTCATTTACCTTAAGGCTTATCTGTTCCTATACTTTTGCTCACCTAAAAATTGGGTGGTCTGCCACCAACACTGTCATGTTCCAAGTTGTTTAACACATCGAGATTGGGTTGAGGGGTTCCTCCTTCTCTACCATTTGCAGCAGCAGCACAGGTTCTCAATATCTCTACGTCTGAGCATGTCTTACAGAGCAAGTCTTCGTACTTTCTAACCAGCAGCATCATCGTAGCAGATCCAGTCCGCCAAGACCATACCTACGTACACGTCATTCCTATCAATAAATGCTGTTCAGTTCATTCCGAGAGTTGCCATGACTGAAATACCTTCAGTTGCTGGAAAGACTCAACAAATGAACTCTGTTTTTTTAAGCATGTCATTCCAGTCACCTGATCATGATCATGTCCTTCAGGAAGTGTCTTAAAGAGGAGGAACTGCTCAACTGTGCAGTGAACCCCTGTACTAGATGAACACCTAGTTATCGTTCATGTGCTTGACTTCAGCTGTGAAATATTTATGCGTGTTAAGACGGCTGGATGTCAGGAATCGGCATGGAGTCTCTGTAATGTAATTTTCATCAGCACCAAGGCAGCAACGGCTTATTGGGTTCCATGAAAAAAAAACGAGTTAATGCGATGTATGACTTGCGCTAACTAGGTCAGCATGGCGTCCCTGATCAGCTCCAGTGTCTCTGATGATTTGGTGCACAGCTAACAAGCAGCTTCCCCTCTCACTCTTTGTGTGTGTGTGTGTGTGTGTGTGTGTTTATTTCAGTGGCATCCTGCCTGCCAAAGGCCTTGAGGAAAAAAAAACAACAACCCAAGATCCTGGTTTTTACTGCTCAATCCTGTATGAGCTTCTCGATCTTATTATTAAAGCAAAACTCAAGTCAGCCCTGATTTCTAGAGGGGACACATTTTGTCTTTCAAATTAGCACTGTAAACGGAGCGGGATAACCCCTGACCGCTGCTGCTCTTCATGTTCAGGAGAGGTTGACTGAGACGTGCATGAGTGGCAGTGGCCTAGTTAGTCTGGCACTCATGAGAGCTGGATTCAGGTTCTGTCAGGGAAAATCTGTGTTAGCGCCTGTGCCGTGACGCGCCGCGCCGCGCTCCAGATCACGTCTTAACAAGACAAATCAATGTAGCTTTGATTAGCGTGACACAAAAAGCATAGGCACTCACAATCCTTTGACTGAGATCTTCAAACATGGCGGAGTTAGATTTGAAAAATAAGAAACCATCAAGGGCAAGACTTTCACTTTTAGACTTTATGTACAGACATAAACAAAGTTGGATGACATCCATGTAAAAGTGTAAAGAGATGTGCGAGTTTCTCCGAACAGTCAAAAGAATCGTGTTGGGTCAGATTTGCCCTTTATTTTCCTTTGCAAGAAGGAAATCCTAATTCTTTTTTTATTTTTCACACATCCCATTATCCAGTTTCTGATTTGACATTTAAATTTGGAAAAATAATAGACATATTACCCAGTTATCCAGGTTCATTTCTTGATGTTGATAAAATGAAACAATAAATAAATAAACAAACAAACAGGGTTGCAGGGTGGCTTAGTGGTTAGCACGTTCGCCTCACACCTCCGGGGTCCGGGGTTCGATTCCCACCATGGCCCTGTGTGTGCGAAGTTTGCATGTTCTCCCCGTGCTGCGGGGGTTTCCTCCGGGTACTCCGGTTTCCTCCCCCAGTCCAAAGACATGCATGGTAGACTGATTGGCGTGTCTAAAGTGTCCGTAGTGTATGAATGAGTGTGTGTGTGATTGTGCCCTGCGATGGATTGGCACCCTGTCCAGGGTGTACCCTGCCTTGTGCCCGATGCTCCCTGGGATTGGCCCCAGGTTCCCTGGGACCCTGAAGAAGGAGTAAGTGGTAGAAGATAAACAGTGGCAACACTTTCTAAAAGTGGCTGCATTCCTTAGGACTGCATTGTTGAATTCTGCTGGTGGTTCAGAAAATAACATCAAGTTAAACAACCCTTTGTCTGTTTTCTTTTTAATACAATAAAGGCCAATAAAATGGGCATAAACATCAGTTTGTTTGGACATAAACATCAGTACTTTGCATGTACTGATGGGTCAGGTTCTTGGTTCAGTCAAAAGAATTGACCAAAATGTGCACAAGGATTTTCTCAAGTGCTGCATGTTATCTCTCAAAGTTCTTGAAGTAAGGTATTAAAAAGTAGGAGGTGAGGTGTTATAAATAAAATATGCCATGAAAGAACGGCTCGTGAGACCCAAATGTGTCTTGCAGAATGAGCAGAAAATCTTCCAGGCGTGAAAAAGGAACGGAAGGATGTAAGCTCCCTAATTAAAGGCGACACAAGGTGAAGTAAAGGAGAGACAAACTGAAGCCGCGAGTGTGTGCTGAAACAGATTTGTTTGTTCAGCCGAGGAGGGGCTTCATAACTTTATGGTCAGTGAATACAGCTGGTAAAGTAAATTAGCCTCCTTTCTTCACATTTCCTGGATGGAAATTCAGCTTGTGCTTTGAGCAAGGTGAGCCAGAACATTCTCAAAATGAAAGAATTTTTTAGCAGATGGATCTTATTAGTAAGATGTCGCCCCTTCTATCTGCCACAGTTGTAATCACTGCTGTTTAGATACCCCCGGATTCTAACACCAAAACAGCTTTGGGCTACTTGCTAACCGACATTAGTAAACAACAATAGGCCCATCCAGACAGTCTTTGTAATAGCAGGTGATTTCAGAGCCAGTCTGAAGACTTCACGAGCATGTCCAGTGTATAACTAGAGGAAAAAAACACCATGACCATGTATATAGCAACATCAAGCATGGATATAAAGCATCACCTCTCCCCCATCGAGGACTGTCTGACCACATTTGACTGTTTCTGACTCTGGCATACAGACCACTTATCAACAGGGTCAAACCAACTGCTAGAGCAATACAAGTGTGGCAAGAGGGGACATCTGAGCAGCTGCGTGACTGCTTCAGTTGCACTGACTGGACTGTATTTGTAACGTATGACGACAATAACGACATGTATACATCCTCTGTGCTATTTTATATAAAATGCTGCATTGACAATGTCACCACCATGAAACGGATTCGTACGTTTCCTACCAGCGAGCCGTGGATGACCAAGAACGTAAAATTCCTGCTGAAGGCCCGCGATTCTGCTTTCCGGTCCAGTGTCATGCAGCAGTACAGCGCAGCCAGGACGAACCTGAAGAAGGGCATCAGCAATGCTAAGGCAGCCTATAGGCGGAGGATCGAGAACCACTTCAGAAACTCGGACCCCCGCCGGGCATGGCAGGTTATTCGTCACATCACTGAGCAGAATAACACTAGCAGCCTGACCAACAGCGGTGCCTCAGAGGCAGAGCGGCTCAACCAGTTCTTCAGCCACATTGAGGTGGACAGAACTGGGACCACCATCGATCCAGTTCCCGCCACGGATAGCCAGACACTTGTGATCCAACCTGCTGAGATGATACCCACGCTCTGTAAAATCAATATACGGAAAGCAGCTGGTCCAGCTGATATCCCAGGGTGTGTCCTCGGACATTGTGCATCAGAGTTAGGTGAGGTATTTACAAATATCTTCAACCTTTCTCTGTTGCACCGTTCCAAACTGAATGAAGACATCCACGATAGTGCCAGTGCCACAGCAGGCTGCCATAACATCCCTTAATGATTATAGGCACATTGCACTGACACCTATAATCATGAAATGCCCGGAGAGGCTGGTTCTGCATCACATAAAGGCTGCTCTGCCACTCACCTTGGACCCCCACCAGTATGCATACAGGGCCAACAGGTCGACAGATGATGCCATCCTCACTGCCCTCCACACTGTACTGTGCCACCTGGAGCACCAAGGAACGTATGCATGGCTGCTGTTCATGGACTACAGTTCTGCATTTAATACTATCTTACCCAGCAGATTGTTCTCCAAGATGTCTGACCTAGGCATACAGCACAACATCTGCCTGTGGATTAAGGACTTCTTAACAAAGCAGACACGGTCATTGAGGATGGGCCAGCATCATTCCTCAACTCGGACCCTCAGCACAGGAGTACCACAAGGCTGTGTGCTGAGCCCGTTTCTCTATTCTCGGTATACCCATGACTGTATAGCATCTCATAACACTAACACCATTATCAAATTCGCGGATGACACGACTGTGGAGGGGTTGTTCACCAGAGGTGATGAGTCTGCCTACAGAGAGGAGGTACAGAGGCTGATGGTGTTGTGCACAGAGAATAATCTGACTCTAAACATCAAGAAAACAAAAGAACTCATTTTTGATTTCAAGAAGTGGGATGTTCACACACCCCTGCATATCAACGGAGATGGTGGAGAGATGGTGTCCGGCTTTAAATATCTGGGCACACACATCTCAGAGACCTCTCATGGACGATAAACTTCACGGCGCTAGTCAAGAAGGCACAAAAGCGGCTGTACTTCCTAAGAATGCTCAGGAAGGTAAACCTGTCACAACGGCTCTTGGTGACATTACACCGCTGCTCCATTGAGAGTGTCCTCACACATGGTATGCTGGTGTGGTATGGAGGTAGCTCTGCAGCTGATAAAAAGGCCTTGCAGGCAGTCATAAAGACTGCGCAGAACATCATCGCAAACCAACCTGCCCTGGACAACATATTTACCTCCGTTGCCTGCAGAAAACACATAACATTCTGAAGGATCCAAATCATTCTGCCCATCATTTGTTTGAATTGTTGCCGTCTAACAAAACACGCACCACAAGATTCATGAACAGTTTTTATCCTTGAACTGAAAACACCCCCTCCAACTACAACACATCCTTGATATGCAAGAATCATTCTTGTGCAATAACCTTATGAGCACTTTATTTTTACGTGGAAGGTGGCCTTTGTTTGTGCCTATGCTGTCACGTTATTAACGTGATGAAGGTGAGGACGGATGCAAGTGCAGATAAGAGCATTTAATAAAGGGAGGCAGGCAGACAAATCCAAATCATGAGACAACAGCGTGGTCAAAAACAGGCAATGGGTCAGGCGATCTGCAAACAGGCATAAACAAGACAAGGCAAGAAACCAGAACGAGAAACCAGAAACAAGATCAAAGACCATGAATCAAAATGACGAACTGGGTACAAACGTTTGGTATGGTGATAACACTCAATACTTCGGAAAGCGTGAATGCCTCGAAAGTCCTTTTAAACTGTGGTGTGATTGTGTGTGAGATTGGATGCAGGTGTGCATGATTAGAATGAATGAGTGTTCTGGGAATTGCAGTCCATGGCGGCCATGTGTGTAGGCCGCAGCGCAGGATGGGAAAGGTAGTCACTGGTTTGCTGTGACATGACAAATGCACTCAATTATTCTAGTCTGTAACCCTATGCACATTTTAACCCTACGCACTCAATTATTTTATTCTACTCTGTAATTGTTGGCAAGTCCATCATTTCGTTGTATGTTTGTACAATGACAATAAATAAATAAATAAATAAATAAATAAATAAATAACTGCTAGCATGGTTATACCTGGTTATTTTGATTTGAAATTCCTGTGTTTTTGAACGATAATGATGAGATATCTCACCTCATGGAGTTGGACCAAACACGATACATAGTTTCCATCAAAATATTTACTGGAGGTCAGGTATATGAATGGCTTTCCAGAACATATTAAGCCACCGGCTCAATTGACACAACTCGTGATACAATAGAATAATTCATGGCCATGAGATATTTCATTTGTGGCCTTGAAATATTATGACGCGTCCTCAGTGTATTAACTTTATTAAAAAAGTAATCAACATATCACCATCTGGGTCCAAAGCAGGGGGCGGGTGAGCAATATAACACACTACATCACAATGTTTGAAGATATTTCTATGATTCATGATGTGTTGCCAGATATTGCGATATAATAGCAAATCGTTTTAAATTATGATGTCCCCAAAAATTAATTACCACTAAAACTGGAGAACAAATAAATAATAAATACATAAAAATATAAGTGTTTTCAACATTTCAATCGGTAGGAAAAAGATATCGGGATGGCTAAAATGATTGAGACCTGAATTTGTCACGATATTGCTCGGCCTTAGATTAAAGGATTATTTTTGGTGACCCTGCATCTACTCGTCCACGTTTAATGTTCTGTCCATTTATGAATGATGAAAACAAAATACCTTGGAAAAGCTTGAAATGTTTTCCAAAAGTCTATAAAATGCAAATAAGAAGTGAAATGGAACAGTACT
Organism: Ictalurus furcatus; assembly: GCF_023375685.1. Classification (NCBI taxonomy): domain Eukaryota; kingdom Metazoa; phylum Chordata; class Actinopteri; order Siluriformes; family Ictaluridae; genus Ictalurus; species Ictalurus furcatus. The sequence continues at coordinate 31,506,204 of NC_071261.1, forward strand.
GCAAATAGAAAAATGGCCTGCAGAGCCTTTTAGAAGATCTGGCACACGAGTCAGAAAATCTGGCATGACTTTTAAATTGGATGAAAGAAAAAAAAAAACTGGAATGGCACTTAACTCTAGATGATGCGTACTGCAGCCAGCAATAACAGAACAGCTCTCTAGAGGACAAGATGTTTGCCTGAATACATGTTCATTTACCTCAACACAACCTGCCTCTCCTCTCCTCTCCACTTACACCAGTACTGGCTCATCCTCATGACTCTCACATACACGGCCATGTCAAAACACTACATCTCAAAAAGGACTGAAAATCTAGTTTTTGTGAATGTAATCAAGTGCGGAAGGCACTGAAATAAAGAGAGGCTTCAGCTGGGGAGAGAGAGGGGGGGGGGGAAGCTCCAGCTGAAATGAAAGAGCTCTAACACAGAGAGAGAGAGAGAGAGAGAGAGAGAGAGAGAGACTAATTAAATATCTTGCACTGGCAGAGATTCTATTCAACAAGCTCCTGATTTGGGTACCATTTATATTACCTTCAGAATAAAGAGAGTTATTTTATCAAGTAAAATCACAAAAAAATGTAGTGGCTTTATAATGTATTTCAGATCCATAAAACAGATGACACACCACATGGAGTCTCCCTGGTGACATACGCTTACATGAGCCAGTTTCTCTTCTAAAGGAAAAGAAATCAACCCTGAGCGACTTGCATTTTCATTTTTATATTTAACACATGACCTTCATTGCTGTCCAAGTTGGCTTTTTTTTTTCATTTTAAACTTCTTTCATCACTTTGGTTAACAGTTTCCTGCAATGCCGTTCGAGTACACACTGACTGTGCTGTCCTCGCCCATCTCTACCTAAACAGGGCGATGCGAAAGTGCTTCCAGTCCTTCCAGCTCTCTCACCTCCTTATCAATTCCCAAAGCTTCGACTTTCATGCCAATACCGCTCTCATCATCATGTTCATCATCTCGTAGGTAAATAACTAGCCAAATCGAGTCTCTGAGCCTCTGTGGTATGTAGCTGCATTGCATTCTGGGACTTTAAGATCAATGTTTGCACCAATGTATGGACTTCTCTTTGTGATACTGAATGTCGCTGGAAAATGTCGCTTTGTTTTTTACGAGCTCACACTGAATCCTTACTGTTGTCTCTTTGAGATTGTTGACATTTTATCACCTATTAAACGCCATTAGAACCGCGCTAGAAATAGCAATGTTCCCCTGTGACATCAGTGTGACACACAACTGCTAATTCCTCACAGGAATACTACAGCACCAACTAACAAATTAAGCCATCTTGGCCCTGAAGCAGCAAAATAGCTAAACGGCAAAACATAAATAAATTAAATAACTACCACCACCATGTTTCACAGATGGGATTACTTTGTTATGCTGGAATGCAGTATTTTCCTTTCTCCAAACATAACACCAAAAAGTTCTATTTTGATCTCATCCATGCAAAACATTTTTCCAATAGCCTTCTGGCTTGTCCACGTGATCTTTAGCAAACTGCAGATGGGCAGAAATGTTCTTTATGGAGAGCTGTGGTTTTCTCCTTGCAACCCTGACATGCACAACATTGTGTTCTCCTGATGGTGGACTCATGAACATTACCATTAGCCAACGTGAGAGACGTCTTTATTTGCTTAGAAGTTACCCTGGGTTCCTTTGTGACCTCGTGGACTATTACACGTCTTGCTCTTGGAGTGATCTTTGTTGGTCTCCACTCCTGGGGAGGGGAACAATGGTCTTAAATTTCCTCCATTTGTACACAACCTGTCTGCCTGTGGATCGGTGGAGTCCAAACTCTTTAGAGATGGTTTGTAACCTTTTCCAGCCTGATAAACATCAACGACTCTTTTTCTGAGGTCCTCAGAAATCTCCTTTGTTCATCCCATGATACACTTCCACAAACATGTGTTGTGTAGATCAGACTCTGATAGATCCCTGTTCTTTAAATAAAACAGGACGCTCACTCACATCTGATCATCATCCCACTGATTGACAACACCTGACTCTAATTTCACCTTCAAATTAAACTGCTAACCCTAGAGGGTCACATACTTTTGCCACTCACAGATATGTAATATGGGATCATTTTCCTCAATAATAAATGACCAAGTATAATATGCTTGTCTCATTTGTTTAATTGGGTTCTCTTTGTTTACTTTTAAGACTTGTGTGAAAATCTCATTATGTTTTAGATCATATTTATGCAGATATATCAAAAATTCTAAAGGGTTCACAAACTTTCAAGCACACTTCTCACTAGACTGGTCAGTGCAAGGAATACTCCTTCGGTTTTTAGTCACTTACGTGACACGTATGTATGTTACTGACAAAATAAAATGTTCAGATATTTCATTAGTCTAATATTATAAATCTGAAGGCTTTCCAAGGATTGGGGTCATGGAAGATTCATCCATCCATCTACATTCCATACCGCTTCTCCTGCACAAGGTCACGGAAAAATGCATTCGAGGCAGCCTCGTTAATGGAAGCTTGGAATGGAATTTCAGAGATTGGGTTATGCCGACACCACGCTTCCACATGATAATGTCTGCCACTTTTCACACAGAATTAAAAACTTGCATTTAAAATGATTCTTTGAGCATAATTAAGATTTACACACCATGTTTTCACTTTCATGTCACACCAGACTGATTACATGATGGGCAGCGTGCTGCTGGTAACTCAGTGTGCTCCTCCGTCACCAACGTTAATCATGAAAATAATGATCTTGGAGCTGCTAATCATGTTGCGAGACACCATGGAGAGGAAATCCATCTCTCCACTCATAACACAACAGTCCTGTCTTTATTACAATGTTTCACTGATGTTATTCAGGAGCACTCGATTTAAAACTATGACAAATCCATTACGTTAACAAATTAAAAGCCTGTAATATGGAAGTGAAAATTTCTGCTCAAACACCATTTGATCCAGATTTCATTTAAGGGCTAGGACATGTTAACACAACACAGGGTTGAGTACTGTTATCTCTCACTGGACATTATTAAATTATATTAATATCTGATAGCATCTAACTATCTAGATGCTATCTAGCTAAATGTATAGCAGTCAGCTAATAATGAGTCTTTATTGGTCACCTATACATTATAGCACAGTGAAATTCTTTTCTTTGCATACCCCAGCATACTAAGAATTTGGGGTCAGAGTACAGGGTCAGCCATGATACAGTGCCCCCTGTAGCAGAGAGGGTTAAGGGCCTTGCTGAACAGTGGCAGCTTGGCTGCACCAGGGTTTGAACCCCTGACCTTCCGATCAGTAACCCAGAGCCTGGCAGTGCTAGGGCTTGAACCCCCGACCTTCCGATCAGTAACTATCTTTTCTGTTTTCTATCTTTTTTTTTTTTTTTTTACTAGAAAGAAGAACATGATCTCTACAATCTAAATGGTTAAAACTGCACTAGAACATAAATTGATACTGTATCTTGAAGGATGTTGAATACTCTAGAACTTTACTGGAAGTACATTGAATATTCTAGAACATAAATGGAAGCATGTTGAACTAGAACTAGAGCTTTAACATAGGCATGTTGAATATTCTAGAATGTAAGAATATTCTAGAATGCAAATGGAAGCGTGTTGAATATTCTAGAATGTAAATAGTTGTGTGTTGAATATTCTAGAATGTAAATGGTTGTGTGTTGAATATTCTAGGATGCAAATGGAAGCGTGTTGAATATTCTGGATTGTAAATGGAAGTGTGCTAAATATTCTAGAATGTAAATAGGATGTGTTGAATATTTTTATTGTATTCTAGCTGTTAGCTTTGTATAGTCCGGTGTTTATTACAGCAGTTATCACCCTACAACTTCTCCCTAACTGCAGGACAATGAAAATCAGATGACAGTGATCCAGTGCTCAGCTAATCAGCTAGTCCTAAATGTAATATAATCTTTAACAGATTTTTAAAAGTCTCATTTATTTCTACAAGGCCCCATTTGATCTGCTGCCATCTTGATCCTCATTTCACCTTATTTTCTTTTTATCCTTTACTTTAAAGCCTGCACACTTTTACTGTAACTCAGACCTCTGACTCTGGGGCTTGTTCTGTTTTAATGAATGTATGAATATATGAATAAATAAATCGTTCCATTTCAGCACCTTCCAATAGCTGCTAAGAAGCGTGATGGCTTTGTGATTTATGGCTCATTTGTCTTCTGGTGTGAACCCTTGAAAAGGGGCGTGATCTAGTGCAGATTCCCATTACTGAGCAGTTTCTTCAGGGAGCGATGAATAAATGCAGCGTTTAACCTTTATTTAAACTTAGTTCCTCCCTCTAGGCTTAAGTGCACTCATCACTACTGAGCCAGCAGACCTTCATCTAACCTTTATCTACAAAATCAAGAGAGAGCATTTTATAAATAACTTGTTTCGCAGGTTTAACATCAAATAAAAAGTCATTAAAAAAATTAGCATTTTTTTTTTTTGTATAAGAGGAATAAAACACTCCCGCACATGCTGTTACAAGAAAATAATCACCTTCAGGGTTGTATCAGTAACTCTGCTTCATCGCACCACCACGTCATTCATTTTTTTTTCCTGTAACAGTATGACAGTGTTTTGTTATTATTTACATAATCGTTATCGCTGTACAATCTTTGCACCACTGAATATGCAAATTCCGAATATGCAAATGAGCCCAGAAAGCAATGTCACAATGGAGCTCTCTGAAATTTCTGTGTTGCCAACTGGTAATTATGAGTTTGATGAAGATGGGAACGGTTTGTTTAAGTTTAAAATAATTACTGTAAATTATGCAGTTTCATTAAATATTGCACCAACTATTATAACAATGCTAACCATTCCCAAATCAACCCGACTGAATGGGCTAACCTTCCAGGACAAGCCATTACCAAAAACATCCGGTGTGCTTTTAATATAACCGTAATCACAGTACTTTTAATAATGTATATAAAATATAATGTTTTGTGCATATCATGTACCATACTCAGAGTACAGCCACGAGCTGTGTGACAAACTTGTAAGGAAAGATCCCAGTACAGGATCTGCGCTTCAGGCTTTTACATCCTCATGAACACAATGGTACAGGATCTGAATGGCTGAATCTACATAGATATAGATATCTAGCTATTACCTTCAGACATTTAATGAATGTGGACAGTTCATTTTATGATGTACAGAGGAGCGTAATGGTGGTTATGAAAGATACCGATCCAGCCAATTTGGAGTCCACAAATGGAAGGGGATCATAAGTTTTAATCGACTAGACACATAACGCGGGCGATAAAATGAAAGCTGTTAAAAGAAATCAGATCATATTGCAGCCAGTAAAATGGCTTTTCAATCAAGCTGTGCGGCTATTCTGCTTTTCCGACTTGTGTGTTTCGTTGGATTGTTGTAAGATGTGTGCAGGATATGATGCTGTCACATGACACAAATTATATGATCAATTGCAGCAAGTTACCTGACAAAAACATACGTTTGTCGCACCGTTTTGTGTACTGACAAACACTTTACGCAGAGGCAAGCGATTAAAAAAGTCAATATTTACGCTATACATAGCGATGTTTCATATTGATCACTTACGCATTAGTTAACATGAACGAACCATGAACTTCCAGAATAATAAACATTGCCGCAGCGTGACTGAATTTTTGACTCAGAAGGTGGTGATTCATTTTCTATAACAGAAGTACAATCTGACATTAGTGCAGGCTGTGATTTAAATCCCAGGTTCACATTAACGCGCTCATTCTAATACATCAACGTTTCTAAAGTGACAGCTCGTACACGGAGACTCGTATGGAGGACCGTCTACAGCTAAAAAGAAATCAATTTGAAAAAACGAGCTGTAATGTACATGTAAAAAAAAATGTTGCTATGGAAAGAAATGTTTATTTAACATTTATGGAAGGAGTCTCCAGTCTCAGCTCTTCGTAAAGATCATCAGGACAGAAGAGTTTCTCTGTAACATGACAAACTGCATTTTTTTTGTGTGTGTGTGTCTCTCTCTTCGAAAGAAAGAAAAAAGTCGAGGGTGAGGGAACAGCTGTTCATAGATGCTATAACGTAAGTGATGAGTTGTCTTGTAAATGGTGCACAACTTTAAACGTAGCTCTAAATTGATCGAACGTATGATGTATAAGGAATTGTTCGCCAATCGCTGCGGTATAAGAGGAATAAAACACTTTTATAGGAAAATATTCCACTTCAGGGTGGGAAATAGTCTGCCTGTTCATGTCAGTATCCACAATGACCTGATTATTTCATTCAAATCAGTCTTGGCTTCTGACCTTGTAATGAACAAAGCAAGCAGCTGCCAAAGTCAAAGCAAACTGCAGTGAGCAGTCGTCGCTCTTTTCTCACTCATATTGCACCAGAATTACAAAAGCCCGAGAGGCAGTCATATGGCGTTGTGTCGTTCTCTCGGCCAAGCACTGTCTTTAATGATTCATTAGTCCGGCGTGTCCAGCCTCTGTTGTGACGTTGAAGATGTAAGTGGAGCATTGAGTTGATATCCCTGCAGTAGAATAGCTCACAGGGAAGAGTGTTGTATCTGATGGTTCTTCTGTGCCACGGAGTCTCAATAAAGTGCCAGACGTTGGGAGCCAAGTTCTCTGAATCCTGTGCCATTTCTGAGAAGCCTCGGGGGAAAAAGAGAATTAATGCACAAAGCGTTCTTGCTCTTCTCCGCCGTATGTTTGGGAAAGTGGATTTCCGCTCACGAGGCACTCTGAGTTTATCACTACAACAAACCTAATCTTTGATGCTAAAATCAAATGCAATCTATACAAAGATACTGCAATAAGGAAGAAAATAAATAAATAAATAACTGAAGTATGTACTTGGACTGTTTCACAGATGATGCTACTTCTAAAGACTTTATTAAATGTTTGGGCTGGACGGAATATCATTTTTTTTATTATTATTATTATTTCAATTCCAGCTTGAGATTTCTTTGTCTTCACACTATGCCGCCTCCATTTATCTTCTAGACAGAAAAGCTTTTGAAGTACCGTTGTTTTATGCAGGTTCTGGTACAAAAAAAAAAATCTAATTTCGTGATAATTGCCTGTGGGAAACTCAATGCAAATATCAACCCTACTCTGTAAAGCTGTGAGAATAGGAAAGGAAAAAAATCCATTTTAATTGCCCAGTAAGGTCTGTGTTTATCTATTCTCATTGAATTGCTGAGGAAATGGTATAGTAGCACATATAAAAGCATCAGAAGACCTGTGCTTACTTTTCCTTAATGTCTTAACGTAAGGCTGTGGTTGGAGGTCTGGTCGAAGGATTCGCACTACATTTATAGTTTACTGTTAATTCATGTTTCAGTTATTTTATACAGTTAATCATACAGCCATGTGATGTGTATAGTCTGTGATGACCGGTTAAGCTGATTTAACACAAGGGCTGTACTTCACTACAGCTTTTCTTCTATCCTACACTATATGGCCAGACGTATGTGGACACCTGACCATCACACGCATGTGTGGTTCCTCCCCAAAAAGGTGCCACAATGTAGGAAGCACAGAATTATCTAGAATGTCTTTGTATGCTGTAGAATTACTGGAACTAAGAGGCCCGGACCTGTTCCAGCATGACAACGCCCCTGTGCACAAAGCAAGCCAAAGATACGGTTTGCCAAAGTTGGAGTGGAAGAACTCGAGTGTCCTGCACAGTTCCCTGACCTCAACTTCACTGAACACCTTTATTACACATTCTTATCACTTTCTTTCAACATGACTGACCCATTACATACTGGAAGACACATAATATACCCCTAAAGATTGTTCTATTCGTCATGTGAAAACCTTGTATACATATACTGTTCCTTCTGAAAGTATTGGAACGGCAAGGGCAATGAATAAAATGAATAGCGGAAGCAATTATCATCTTAAATGCTCTGAAAGCAATGTTAGCAGAGATTTAGACACCTCATACCTCCTATCCATCTTTCTAATCACTCTCCAAAGGCCTTATTTGTCAGATCGGCTTTTACTCAGTCATCAGCTCTCTCTACAATAGCTTCAGTATGTCAGTTGCTCAATAGAACATGGTGTTGGAGCTGATTAAGTTTGTCATCCCTTTGTAACAGGAGTCACATCAGTCAGAAGCAAGGGTGGGTGATATGTAAAGATTAAGACCGCCCTTGTTGTGCTGTTATAGGAAGACAGAGTGGCGTGATAAAGCAGAGTTACTGCTACCACCCTGAAGATAATTATTTTCCTATAGCAGCACGTCCCTAAGCAAGTGATTCCATTTTAATCACAGCAATTTTCCAAAGATGAAAAGTTTTTACATTTATTATTGAACATGACACTTTTTCGTTTATAGTCACATTTAACATTGTCGAACATCTGTAGAAGAAGTTGTACAACAGCTGTAAACAGTCGTTCCCTCACCAGCCTTTCTTCAATTTAATAAAACAAAACAAAAAACCTCACAGGCTGTCATATTACTGAAAAACTGCAAAGCATAAACTCCTCTGTCTTTATGCCTGACTGCTGACACTGGAGACTCCTTCCATAAATGCTAAATAAACATATCCTTGTTCATCCATCCATCCATTTCCTGTACCGCTTATCCTTGCTGGGTTGCACCTGGAGCCTATCCCAGGGGCCATGGGGCACACCCTGGACGGGGCGTTAATCCATTGCAGGGCACAATCACACACACACACACACACAATATGGACATGCCAATCAGCCTACAATGCATGTCTTTGGGCTGGGGGACGAAACTGGGGTATTTGCAGACCATATAAGCTCTGCACACACAGAGCCGCGGTGGGAGTTGAACCTTCAACCCTGGAGGTGTGAGGCGAATGCGCTAGCCACTAAGCCACTGTACCGCCCACCTCCTTGTCAACAATGATAAAACACATTGTTTAATCCATTTATGTGGAGCATCTGCCTCCCCTGTGGATGAGCTGTTACTACAGAAACCATACCGTATTAGAACAGACGCATTATATAAACTGTTATAGAAAATTAACCAACTTCTGACCAATCAGAATCAAGTATTCAACAGTGGCATGGTTAAAACATTCACCGGCCAGATACTTTCATCCAAAAGGGCAATCCTAGCATGCAGATGTGCTTTCGATGCTCAATGACCCAACACTGGCTTTCTAGCAGTCCTGGGATTTCAATTACCAACCTTCTGATCACTAGCTTTGAACGTTTACCTGCTGAGCCACCACCACACTCACTGTGTTTAAACAGTACATATGATGTGACATTTAACAGGGGTACTCCATGACCAGGGTTAGGAACCTGTGATATAGGGTAATGCTGAATATGGCCAAAGGTTTGGGCACACCTAACCATCAATCCCATATGTGCTCGTTGAACATCAAATTCCAGATTTATTCCCCTTTTGCTACTATAATAACCTCTGCTCTTCTGGGAAAGCTTTCCACTAGGAGGATTGAAGCATTAGTGAGGTCAGGCACTGATGTTGGGTGAGGAGGCCTGGGGTGAAGTCGGCATTCCAGTCAATCCCAATGGTGCTCAGTGGAGTTAAGGTCAGGGCTCTTAAGTTCTTACACTCCAACCTTGGCAAACCATGTCTTCATGGAGCTCGCTTTGTTCACAGGGGCACTGCCATGTTTGGGCCTCTTAGGGGCCATTTACACGACAAATTTTTCAACTGAAAACGGAAAAGCTTTCATGTGGTTTGGCTTCTGAAAACGTGTTTCAAAGTGCAAGTTTTTGAAAACGATGCCACTATCGTCTCCGTGTAAACGTACAAAAACGAGAATTTGTGAAAACGATGACGTCATGCGCACGCGTATTACGTTTCCAGTTTATAGGCATGCGTGCAAGTACTTCAAAACAACGTGCAATACATTCAAAACTACAGTGGGGGAGTGCAGGACTGTTTTGTGCTTCTTCAGCAAAGTGTAGATTTACTGCATCACTACTACGACCAGCGAAGTCGCATTTGTTACCTACGCCACATTATTAACCCACATCTACACAGACGAAGGATCTTCAAAACCTTATCATTATCTGTGTAATTGTCTGTTTTGGAGTAAATATGGCGGATACATTAACGTGAATGTCTATATGCGCAGGCGCGTAGTGTTTCTTTACAAAGTGACATCGCCAACTACTGGCCTGGCGTGCACACTACAGCATTTTTAGTCGTTTTCGCAGATCCGTAGGAACGGGGAAACTCCTCCGTTTTTCGTACATCCTCGTCGTGTAAAGTTAACGTACCCTTAGTTCCAAATCTTAATGCTACATCATACAAAGACTAGACAATTGTGTGCGTCCGGCTTTGTGGCACCAGTTTGGGGAAGAACCACACATGTATGATGGTGATGGTCAGGTCTCCACAAACATTTGGCCATATAGTGTAATTAATTCTAACACCACGTCATCTCTGTAGGGTTCATAAACTCGGGTTACAGACTGTGTGGAGTTTCTGGGCATGTTCTCCCCATGGGTTTCCTCCAGGTTTACTGCTTTTCTCTAATCTCCCAGCAGATGGATTTGCTATGCTAAATTGCCACTTGGTGTGAATAAGTGTGTGTGTATGTGTGTGTGTGTGTGTGTGTGTGTGTGTGTGTGTGTGTGCATGGTGCCCTGTAATGGACTGATGTCCCATCCAAGATGTTCCTGGGATTGTCTCTGGATACACCAAGACTTTGACCATCATAAACACGCTTCCTGAATATAACAATGATATTTTCCAGGCAAATTTGATGTGGTGAATCGATGTTAGTGAACACAGGACCTGCCAAGACCTGCCACTGCATCTCTCTATCAGCGTTACAGATGGGTTTCTCCCATCAGAACCGGTTCTATCAATGAACATCGCTGTTTACCGGTCTTCAACTCAAAATGTACCACCTGATGTCACATGATTCCTGATCAAAGCTGTCAGACAAGATCCAATCAATCTGTCTGATGTGTCTATCGGAAAGGTTTCTCAGTACTGTAACGATAGTGTATGACTGGTGTAATTCACACTTGGAAATACAGCCTGACAAGAGGACCTCTCACCATTTCTGTCCTTAATAAAAAGAGAAGATAAGAAAATGACGTTATAAACCCACATTAAAGCCATTCAGCTCTGTTTATCCAACACTTTATACCTCAGGTATAAAACTTTAACACGAGGCTTAACAAGATAAACAACCAATGGTATAGACAGAAACAGAAATTCATAACGTTTGTTTTTCTGAGGTAATACCATACCTGTAGCCTTACTCACCTCAGCATTAGGGACTTTTTCCCCACAAAAAAATGTACATCCTTTGGACTCATTTGAAAGCTAATTCCATAATCAGTCCATAGCTCCTCCATAAACCAAGATATATCTCTGTATTTGTTTATATCTCCGAGAGAAATGCTGTGCACATCTTCTCCGCTCTGTGCCTGAAGAGGCTTAGTGACAGTTAGCGCCTCGCTCGAGACTGAAGGTTTGAAAAACCTGCACGCGCGGCTCACAGCGTCTCTTGGCAACGCTGCAGCAGGTTGACGCGATAACTAGGCGAACGGTATGGAAGGCCAAAAGCCTCATAAACACTTCAAAAAAGAAAAAAAAAAGAAAAAAAAAAGATGCCTCGTCCTTTCAGTAGTCGACGAGTAAACGTAAAATAAAATAAAAGTAGACGCTTTTCACGCCTATAAAATTACGTGACACTAACACTTGATTCACACTGAATGCGTCACACTTGGATTTTTAAACTGGAACTTGATCTGTTTTCGATTCCGCGCTCCAGCGTTTGATGATCAGATATCAGTAGCTGAATTTACATTTCTTTTATTTTCATGATTAGCTGTTTAATGTTTAACTATTAATGGAATAGGTCTAGGACCTTACTGGAAACTCCCACCAATAACCACGCCCACATCTCCCATTTACTAATCCATTACACTCACCCGTTAATTCGTCGGTGTCCTTTATAAATGTCTCTCAGTTCGTAACTCACATTGCTATTCATGATTATTTAGGCAATATTGCACAGGTAAGAGTGCAATTATACCTACTGAAGATCGGCATGGCTGGGATTCAGCTGTAATCACGGCTGCGCCAATATTCAGTCATTCACAATTGCGTGTGTGATTTTTTTATATATATACACAACAGCTCCATAAACAAGAAATTAATATCGACTACGTGACATTTCTGGACAAATGTTCTGTTTATTTATGCTTCGCTAGCGGAAATGTTCCCGACGATCCCACGCTTACTTTATAGCACGTCGGCTAGCTCGCTAACTAACTCGCTAGCTTGATTCGTACATTCCCGTTAAAGGTGCTTCTGGTGAAATTGCTGTCCCTTCTTCCTTGTCTTCTGCATCTGAAGAGGTGTATTATTTCAAGTCAAAAGTTATATTCTTGAAAAGTATATTTTGCCACGTCCGCTGATGATGTCGCTAACACTGTTGTAGTAATTGTTTCAAACTAGGAAGTGGATTTTTACGTGGTGAAAACAGACAGTTGGTGTGATACACACAGTGACGTGTCCCAGTGCACTTATAGGAAATATAGGCACTCTTGGAATTAGTGGACTGGATGTAACTGATGTATAAATTATACAGAGAGAATATAAGAGCACAATCAGTAGCTAAATGGTTTTTCCTAATTGTAGAAGAAGAAGAAGAAGAAAAGCTTACATTGCTGTTCTTGAGCTTACATTGTGTTATTGTCCATTTCTTGAAAATTGCCTTGGCTTCACAATAACTACATCAAAAACACAGGCCCACACACAGAGACACGATTCATTAGACCAAACATAGAACATGAGACAACTAACCAAGGAGCTTCAAATCATTAGACTCGTGCTTCAATCTCTTGTTATGAAACGCAGTGAGCAATTAGGTGGAAACACATGCAGTGTTTATACTGTATAAATTGTAAGCCTTTTTTTTTTGTCTGTAGTGATCTGCCAGCAGTAATTACAAAACCCTTCAGCTAAAACCTGACATCAGACAGCAGGACAGTGAGGAGCCAGTTTCTCATGTTCATGTAAATGACTATTTTGGCATATCACTTCGCTATGCATCTACAGGTTGTACCATCGTACCTTTGTAGGAAATAATTTTTTTTCAAAGAAATTGATGTTGTCATACATTTCTATGGAGTTTACTCTTCTCACACACGTGGGTGATAATAATAACCTCTGAACATTACACAAGGAAAGCACTACAATCTAACACAATGTTAATGTGGCCAGTGCAATAAATAAATAAATAAATAAATAAATAATGGCGTAAAGCATTTTTGATATGCCAAAAAATGGATAGGTGTAAAATTGTCAAATAGCTAAAAAAAAAAAAAAAAAAAAAAATCATGGCCACATAAAAAAATATTATTAAATAAATCAATTCATGATCATTTTTTAAACATGGAGGCGGAGGCGGGGGCGGGGGGGGGGGGGGTATTATTAGTTGTTATTTTTGCCATGGTCATGTTTTTTATTTTAGTCAAAATTCTGTCTTGCAGTCTTCTGTATTAGAATTGTTTTTATTAATAATAATTTTGCAGAACTGTTTCCCCAAACACAGATAGAAAATTACAACACAATCATAATCCCTGAATCCAGTATCGTATTTTATATTAAGTTTTATTAGGATATGATGAAGATGTAGTTAGATCGTGGATTTTAAACAAGCTTTGTAGATGCATTATTTAAAAAAACATCATTTTAGAGACGTTAATTGTTAGCGTATCAGAAAGGTTATTCCTCCACACCAAAAGATACTAAGTTATAATAAGTTATAATAACTGATGCCTATTGGATCCCACGTCCCACTGTTTATGTGTTGTGTTGTGTTGAGTTGTGTTGAATACCTATTTGACACGTTCTTTTCACATCAAGTTGACGTTTGGCATGTTTTTTATGTCACTTTGAGGCGTGATTAATGGCTATTAAACACTCTTAATTATGCATCATGTTGAAGCGTTTGACACTTCTTTATATGTAACTTTGAGAATATATATATATATATATATATATATATATATATATATATATATATATATTACATATTCTCAAAGTATATATATATATATATATATATATATATATATATATATATATATATATATATATGATTAACACCAGTTTGACACGTTTTCTATGCCTATCCATTAGTGATTTACACAGTCATCTAGTGGTGGCATTTTTTACACATTTAAATAGGACAAGAGGTATTTTGAGGCATTGCGGCTCTTTTCGTCTTCCACAGAAAGGGGCGGTGAAAGGAGTCAAGGGGGAGGGGCTATGAGGAAAAAATTAAAATGCGTGGAGAGTAATGCAGGAGGGACGCTATGGCGATACCCACGAGGCTTATCCTACATTCAGAAATGAAAGGGAGAAAGGGATTAATTGTCCTTCTTAACACTTTGTTCTCATAATGATATGTGAATGTAGATCTCTGAAGACTGATGCTGTCTGATTGGACATCAATACCTTTACTGTCTTCTGATCCAAAACGTGTACATCATAAGCATGTTAAAGGAAAATCTGTGCCATAAAATTACATTTACATTCAGTCTACCAGGATGTATTTGATGTCTGAAGTTATCTGGGTGACTCCATGATTGGAGTGCCACCATGATATTTCAAACATGCGTGAAGTGAAGGTAAAAGACATTTTAAACCGAGATCAACTGCAAGCTTCACAACAAACTATGTGCATGTATTAGATGAATCAGATCTACAGAATAGCAGAACGTGTCCTGATTTTCTCTTTGTGGCTGTCATCTGATGTTTAGCTGATTTAATCTGATTATGAAATCTTTTTGTTTTTGTTTTGGCGGATTGTTCAGCTCTGGTGGTGCTACATGTCCTGTCCCGGTACGGATTACAGTAAAAACATGTGAATTTATGATACTCCAATTCGTTTTTATAGATTGTTCACAGAACGTTATCAGACACTTATCACACATCATTTAGGAGTCTGTTTCTTATGTAAATCAAGAATCATACAAAGAACAGGAACATTTAATCGTCTTCCTCTTTGTTGCTTTGGAGGTTCCATCTTCCTGCGGTTTTATTTTAACAATAACATTATTATTATTATTTTTTAAAGTATTCAACACCTTTCGATCATGAAATGCAGCTCAAACCTATTTAAACCGAATTAAGACGTTTAAGGAACAACTAAGGAAATTGAACAGAATCTATACCAGGGTGATATGTAATCTACAATACTACTATATCGATATATCTATATCATTGTTGAATTCTGGGTTCTGATTGCTCAGGAGGTGTGAATTTGTGTTCTGTAACACTAGCACAGCTGCAAATCACAGGTTTATATGAATGAATGAACTCTTTCTAATAAGTTATCGTTTCTATAGTAACCGCTCATTCACAGGGAGTTGTGTGATGGATGCTCCATAGTTGGATTAGAAGCACACATAATCATTGATATGGTTGATATTTTCTGTCAGGAGTCGTTTATTCATCACGTATGGAAGGAGTCCCCAGTGCCGGCGCTCTGTAAGACAGGACAGAGGAGTTCTCATTCATGACAATAATATTGTTGTGTGTTTGTTTGTTGGGGTTTTTTTTTTTTTTTTTTGGCTTAATAACTTTGAGAGAGAGAAAAAACTAGAGGCGGGTGAGGGAACGGCCGTTTACAGCTGCTATAGCGTAAGTGGAACAGGAGCTAACTTGTTTCACAGAAGAAATCTATCTATGAATGAATAAAAATGATGATGTGTCATTTAATTTAAAGCAAATGTAATTATCGGAAATGTCTGTGGTATACGAGGAATAAAACGCTTCAGAATGTGTTGCTATGGTAACTCTGCTTCATCAATCGATATTTCGCTGTACATGGAGCGTTTTATTCTATACATAAAGGACAGAGATTTTCAGATCTTTGGAAAATAAAACACAAGGTCGTCACTTACATATAGTTATTTCATGTTTATGCAGAAATACAATATATATATATATATATATATATATATATATATATATATATATATATATATATATATATGTATATATATATATATATATATAGGAAGGATAAGCAGTATAGAAGATGGATGGATGGATGGATATATATATATATATATACACACACATATATGTGTGTCTGTGTGTGTATGTTCTGCATGTTTATATGATTATATTTATGTTTATTTTTCATGTTTATGCAGAAATACAACCATGTTACTAAACTTCAATTCTGAAGAGGATTGTCATGGCTCATGGTGCATTGGATGCTAATCCAGGAGTTTCCCCACATGGTCCCTCCCTGATCCCTTTTGTCTGCTGTCTCTGGCCACATTACACACACACACACACACACACACACACACACACACACACACACACACACACACACCCTGTTTATTGTGGCCAGCAGATTTAATGTGCACCCCCAACGCTCTGCCTGTCAGTCTCACTCGAGTGTATTCTTCATGCTTATAAATCACAAAACTATACATCAGATGCTCAGTATGAGGCCCTAGCAGTGTGTACTGTCACAGCAAATTGATTCAGCATGGCCACAGAGCAATGTTTACTCTTTTCTTTTTTAAATGTGTCATGCCGTGTTGAGGGGAAGAGTGTACCAGCTTTAAAAGAAAAGGAAAAGAAAAAGAAAAGAGCAGTCGATTTCTAATAACGGTGAGAAAATTGGTGAGTAAATGAGAGCTGGGAGGGGTTGGGGTTAGTGGCAGGTGCAAACTAGATCTGGGTAAAATCAGATTTTTGAATAATGTTAAAATTAGACAGGAAGGATAAACAATTAATGATGATAACAGTAAAACTGGAGCATAGAGACATGATTTCATTTCAAAACTGTTTATCTGCTATATGTATCCATTTATACCGCACAGCTTTAAAATTCTGGGTTCTGATTGGTTAGAAGTTGTTGAGTAATTTCCTATAACAACAACTCTGATAGTAGTGCAGCTGCAAATCACAGGTTTATATTAATGTGCTTGGTCTAATACATTATCGTTTGTATAGAAACAGCTCGTTCACAGGGCTTTAATAGTCTAAGACTAATAATAAACCATTTAAAAACAGTATATGACAAAGAAAAACACATCATTCTTCATATAAGTTTTCTGTAAAGCAACTTTTAGCATTCATGGAAGGAGTCTCCAGTGTCAGCGCTTTGTAATGATCAGTACAAGTGACCTGTAACACAACAAGCTACATTTTTTCCCATAGTACTAACTTCAAGAGAGAGAAAAGAGACAGGCTGGCAAGGGAAAGACTGTTTATAGCTGTCAATGAGAACAGTAGGCTAAATCATTTGTTTCGCAAACATTGCGAAACATGAAATGTAAGTATAAATGGATAAAAGTACAATGCTCTTTAAAAAAAGTAAAAAATTTATAGTACACTAATTGTTTATGAGGAATGGAAAACTTCAGGATGTGCTCTTATAGGAAAATAATCAACTTGGATGTGGTAACAGTAACTTCCCAGGTGTTTTATTCCTTAGCTAATTTAAATACTTTACTGTTTTTTCAAACAAACCGAAAAAAAAACAACAAAAAAAAAACGTATGGTCTGGCAACCCAAATTTATTTATTCATCTCATTCATCTTCAGTAAGCACTTTATCCTGATCAGGGTCATGGTGGATCCAGGTGGAAGGTGGGAGAATTTACCCTTGATGGGACAACACAGAAACATCTCAATCTTGTTTTAAACATATTTCCTTGATATCTGTATTGAGAACTCCATATGAATTGATGAGTGGTGGCCCCATGAAAGGAGAGCTCTCTCACCTCCTTAATCTCTCCTTCTTAATTTAACCCCTGGTTACGGTGTGAAAGGATATTGTTAAAAGCAGTCAACTGCAGTTTATCGTTAAATTACAATTTTAGCATACAGGCTTTTTCCCCCAAATTTTTATTTTTTAAAAAAATCTGTTTATTTCTTCTAAGTATACTGTTGAAAATTTGCTATTTAAGTCAAGAGACCTCTCAGTCCCAAACACTGGAGACACACAGACAGACACGCTGGCCAGAAACAACCTTCACAGATCCTTCACCAGCTGGCAGTGAATTGTTTTCAGTTGTGATCAACAGCATAAACAAAGCAAGCTGCCAGTGCTGAATGAATCGCCAAATCCAGCCGACAGCTTCCTGACAAACAGCAACAACATAATGAATTGTGATTATGATGGACTGTTTCTAAGCAGTTGGTCAAGAATCACATCTAAATAAGAACGGAAAAAGCCGATCTCCTCCGCCAGCTTTCCGAATCGTCCGTATGAGTAATCTGAAGCTGTAATGCTGGCTGTGAAATCGTTATTGATGAATAAGGGTTGACCTTTGACCTGGACACCCAGTTGACTTTTCACCAAGGTCCCCAGATACCAGTGGTAATAATGCAGGCATGCTCTCAAACCATCCGCTCTCATCAGGGGCGTAACTTGGCCACGGATAATTCTCCACTTGGAGCAGTTTGTCACTACGTAACGCTACGTCAGTCAAAGAAGACGGTAGGGTTGGGATTTTGTATCTTCAGTGAACGGAGGTGAGACCAATCAGACAGGGTTTACAGAAAAATACATGGAAATACTTGTGTCTTACTGGCTGACGGCACTCAACTCTGCCAAACTCTAGCTCATACAGTCAGTAGAGGGGGAAAATGGATATGCACCGATTTGTTGTTGTTGTTGTTGTTTTTTTTGGGGGGGGGGTTTTGTTTGTTTTTTTACCAGTAAAGGGGTTAAAATTTAAACACCGACATCCTCTCAGACTGAGCGTGAAAACAAGGCGTGTAAATGTCTATACGAGTTCCACGTTACGTGAACATGATATAAGCAGAGCATAAGGAAAGATAATGTACTTTACCGCCATGTGCTTTTGTTTTTGTTTTGGTTCCGGTTCTAGCATCCAGTGCTGTTCTGTTATTATACAACAGTTGGTCCACTCATTTGATTGGTCAAACGGCGTTCCAAGAGTGTTTATATTTACTATAACCTGAAGGTTCTCCAATTGTTACCCACCTCCCAAAAACATGCTGCTAGGTGTATTGTCTACACTAAATTGCCCCTAGGTGTGAATGTGTATGTGTACATGGTGTCCTGTGTTAAACTGATGTCATCATGTCCAGTGTTTCCAGGATTGGAATCTAGATCCACCACAACTCTGACCAGGATAAAGCACTTACGAAATGAATGAATGAATTAATTCATTCATCCATTGACTGATTAATATAAAGTGGTAAAACATTTAAAAGTGAAACTGACACTAAGACCAGGCAAATCTATGTCCAAAAAGCCAGACATAAAAGCTAGATAATTAAATCCATCCAGCTTGGTCCACTGACATACTGTATACTTGATATTCGCATCTACAGCAGGATCAGTGCAGTCACTTGGCTCTCACTCTGGAGTCTCAGCATGTTTAATTTCATTTGATTTAACTATGTGTATCTGTGCAGTCTCAGTCAGCCATGACTGCCCATTTGCGCACACACACACATACACACATCCTAGGCCATGGTGCAGCTGTGCTGTCTCGCTTTGTCCTGGTTGGGCACACACAGCCTAGGCAATTGTGCAGCTGTGCTGTCTCGCTTTGTCCTGGTTGGGCACACCTGAGGGACCAGTATGTCCTGTCTGTGCAACTCAACACACAAACACTAAACTGAGTATTGAACTAATTCTAAGAAAAGGTGTACAGCATTTTTCACATCCTTTTTTATTCTTTATAATCAGGGCTGGGAGGGTTACTTTAAAAATGTATTCTGTTACAGTTACAAATTACTTCATAGAAAATGTCATCAGTAACGTAATCCAAGTATCGCGATATGAAAGTAACGTAATCGGAGTACTTTTGGACTACTTCAAGGTCACATATGTAAATAAAGTCAAGGGAAAACCAATATGATCTAAAATACTTTTATTTCGAGCTTATTTTAGTGCTTAAAATCATGTTCAATGTTTGGATTTGTGTTTAAGAAAGTAAATAAATAAATAAATGATCATAAATAAATAAAAGGTCACTGTTCCTGATGCAGATAGCATTACATCACAAAAGTTAGAGTGATCATATTCTGCTTTTCCAAAAAGAGGACACCTTGTTTTTCCCATGACTTAATAGCGTTCAAAACAGTGTTACTATGAATTAGGGTTGTGACAGTGGCCATGACAACCGCATCACCACGGTGGTAGTTTGCCACCGTGGTGGTGGAGTGCCAATTGCGGTGGTGTCACATCACAAGCAACATTAATTGTATTTAATATTTACATTTTTTTACATATTATTTAGGAAACTGGTGTTTCTTTCAAAGTTTTATAGGCTTGTGGTATACTAGACTTGTGGTGTATAAAGTATTCGTCAGAGAAACATGTGACCGTGCTTAACTCCATCTTTTTATTATCACTAATTCTCCTTCTCCCCTTGCGTACAATCACAACACCCTCAGCACCTTCCGGCTGTTTCTCCTCGCAACAACACGACACAACAAGGCTGTATTGAGTTGTTTTTATATTTAGGTTTTTATTTAATTTAAGTGTATAAAATTATATATATATATATATATATATATATATATATATATATATATATATATATATATGAGGCAGGAATTTGGCCAATAGTTGCCGCAAGCCTTTTATAATCGACCAATTGATGTGCGAGAAGGCAGGAAGTACAGAGAGGGGTTAAATGATGCAGTATTAGACCATAAGCACATCATAATGAAACTAAAGCCAAATCCCGGACATTTTCTCAAATTTACAAATCCCAACCGGACTCTTTTTTAAGGTCTGAAAAAGAGGACGTACGGTCATCCTAACAAAAGCATTTCAGAGAACAAATTTGTGTTCATTTTTACCAAATTAAACTTTGCATGAAATTTATTTGCACATGCACCAGGAGGTTGCTCATGTGAGCCACGACTGGAAAGAGAGAACCAGAACTATAATCATGCAGCTGTTTATATTGTGTTATGTCAAAAGATTCATTTCTTTGGTTTTAAATGGGAAAAAAAATTAATCATGATAGTATTCCCTTTTTTCTTTTAACAAAATGTACCTGTAATCTGATTACTTTGTTTTTTCATTTGTTTTTACCATTTTTTTTTGTATCCTGATTACGTAACACCATTACATGTATTCGGTTACTCCCCAAGCCTGTTTATAATAAACCCTACTTCAGAGCAAATACCTAATTCCCATGCCTGCTTCAAAGACCTTGGTCTTCGTAGACTGAATTTGCTGTGTTAGAAAAAGGAAAACACAAATCTCAGTAATGATGGAGTTCTGGCATTTCTGCTTTGAAGATTTGTTACTGAGAATAATTGACTGCAATTCTGTATAGAGCCACCCCCTAACTAACTGATTTATAACGATAGATTTATTCACCATAGTAACGGTTTGCAAAATCTTGAGGTCAGTGTGATGATTCATGGTAAGTGCGCTGCTACACTTCTTTCCACAGTTTGAGCAGAATGGCAGCTTTCAGAAACTCCCCTTGCTGGAGGTAGCCATAGCAACTGTTCTGATGGCTAGGAAGCCAGGATGATGGCTATTTAGTGAACATGCATTAGAGAGAAGCAGAGCACACAAAGTATAATAAACACAACAAAGTTGACATGTGTAGGAGGCCACGAATACTTAAAGAACTGAACATTACATCCAAATCCCCCACTGATCCAGGAGCCTCTACAGTTCTAAATCCAGTCTGAACTCCACTCACCTCATTGCTAACTAAACTCTGTTTAGTCAGATTTAATTCAGTACACTCATCTTTATGAGGTTTTGCCATTTTCATGTGTACATCTCTGATCATGGTTTCTTTACCATTACTGGTTTTGGCTTTTTGTTCATTCCACTGATTAAGAGCGTGATTGCCCTGCTTTGTTCTGGATTTTGGATCGATTGACCCCCTGCCTGCTTCCCATTCACACTTTTGTCTGTCGGATTTGGAGTTTCAAATAAAGTTACAGTTTAATTCTACTTCATATTACTGGAATTCAATAAATTTTGACCATTTGAGATTTAGGTGTTTATCAGGAAGAGGGGAACTGAAGTGAGAAGGTGTATATCGCCTTCTTAGTAGCAACAAACACCCTTTCCAGGCCCAAATTTTTCCCAGATCAACAGTCCCAATAACCCAGACCTCCCAGAGCCTCATCTACTGTATACCTATAAGGCTTACTGTCTCAGATACACAAACCTCCCAAACACAAATTACCCTCTTTCCAGATGAAAAGACTCTCCTCCAGATCGACATGAGTTCTCATTTAGATACACTGACCCTTTTCTCAGACCTTCTGCCCCTCTTAAACACCCTCAGCACTATTTCAGACCAACAGAATCACTTTCAGATCCTTAGATCTTGCTCTCTGACAAAACTCCTCCTCTTACAGACCCACAGACCTTTTAGACTCAAAAACCTTCTGTCTCAGATACACATACCCATTCCTGCCCTCTCCCAGACCTTTTCCAGATCCACAATATCCCTCTCCCAGAAGCTCAGAGCCTTTTACAGACCTGCAAGCCACATATATTTACACTCAAGATATCCTCTCTCGAGAGTCTGAAGTGGTTTGTGTGTGTGTTCACCTGAACAGTGGCCTGGGTAGGTGAAGCTGTTGATGACAACACACATCAGTTCAGACTCTCCACCCCAGGAGTGAAAACTGCCTTCTTTTTAGGAGCCTGAAACCTCCACCTGGTCAGCTTTTCCTGGTGTTTGGCAGCAAAAAACACCCTCTGCTTGTTCTTCCAGAGGGCTACAATATCGCCGACCCAAAAAAGACCAGTTTCTCCGTTTCATTACTAAAAATGCTGCTCACCTACTGACTGCTGAGGGTGAGACCAGTTTGATCCATCAGCTTCAACAGATAATCGGCCAGACCTGGCACCTAGTCCATCCCTGGTACATTCTGATCACCCACAGGGTAAGACAGTGTAATGAATAAAATATCTGTCTGCATTCATGGCACTATGCCTGGGGCAGCTGTGGATTAGGTGGTAGAGTGAGTTGTCCACTAATTGTAGGGTTGGAGGTTCGATTCCCGGCCCATGTGACTCCACATGCCGAAGGGTCCTTGGGCAAGACACTGAACCGCAAGTTGCTCTCGATGGCATGTTAGTGCCTTGCATGGCAGCTCTGCTACCGTGTGAATGAGACACAGTGTAAAGCACTTTATAAGTGTGCCATTTACCAAATGTTTAAAGGATAGTTCAAATGGTAACCTATTATACAGTGTGTTTTCTAATACTAAGATATTTACTTACCAAACTCTCTTGGGTCACTTGAGTGTATTTTGTCCCTCTGCTTGATACTGTGATGCACGTGAAGTGCATCCAGGACATTCTGGGATGTGCCAGGTGTAGGAGGTATAGTGCTCACCAGGTACAGGTGTGCTAGGGGGTCAACATCACTCGCATCTTTCCACTGCCTCCTGCAAAGGTTCATTGGCATTTCAGTGTTCTGTATATCAAATACATTACGATACAACACAAAACAATAAATCCATACTAACACATTCTTAAAAAGAGTTTTCTACTTCTGGGTATTTTGTGAAGTACTCAAAAATCTCATAAGGCCATGGGGGATGAGGAGTGGATGTCCCGCCTGCTGTGGTTTGCCAGCTCATGAATGTAAAAATAAATGGTAAATGGTCTGCACTTATATAGCGCTTTTATCCAAAGCGCTTTACACTGTGTCTCATTAACCCATTCACACTCACACACCAATGGTAGCAGAGCTGCCAAACAAGGCACTAACTTGCCATCGGGAGCAACTTGGGGTTCAGTGTCTTATGTGAATGTGGCCCTCTGAAGCTGGTAACTAATTTATTCCTTGCCAGAAGAAATGGTATGATAATCTAAGCGTTGCTTGTCAATTGACACAGTATTTGTAATGTTTATGGCCCAACAGTGCACACATGGCTTTTCCACAGCGATCAGGAAAGTCGCAAGCCTCAACACAGGCAGGTCTCTGTGGCGATTCCTGAAGCACGATTGTCTGGTTCGACCGTCCAATCTGTGATTGCCGTTTCCCTCGTTCTCCACCAATCCTGTTGGCTGCAGTGATGGATCAGCGAATCATACTGGACAATTAAAGGTGGATTCACCGATGAAAAAGTGTTGACAAAGATTGATTCACCACTCACATTATGTTGTCAAAGATGGATGCACCATTGCGAATCTCCTTAGTAGTGACATTTTATTCACGTAACAGATTCCAGCAGCCAGGTAAGAGATGTTTCCTTTAAATTTAATCAACAGTCTGCCGGGCAACAGTTTTGCAATGATATATATTGTGTATTTAGGTGTGTGCTTTGAGCTGTCCTTATTATATTAAGTTTTGGAATGTTATACCACATATTTCGTGTGTATTTTAATAATCTTTGGAGTATTATCTTGTATTTAATTGTGTCCTTTTATTAATAATTTATTATAAGAAGTTTTTACATTTTATATTGCTTGTTTGTGATTATTATAATACCATATGTTAATATATTTGGTATATTTAAACCCACTTCCTCCCAAACACGTAGACCCATTCCCAAACCCATAAAACATTAGTTCCTCCTCAAAGAACCCGGCTAATCAAATGATTCATTATGAATTAATATGTAAGGCAAAAGCCACTCCCTATTTGTTATATAAGATGAAAAGAAAGTCTGACACTTTTTCTCACTTTTGTACCAGTGCAAGTCCAGGTACATATGTGCATATCTTTTGGGAATGTTTTCGGATAGAGTCCTTCTGGTCCTCTGTTTGTGTCATGTATCAAGGAGGGAACCCTGGACTTCATTTCCCAGCAGCCAATACTACATCATTGTCACATGACCACCTGCACCTGTATCACGTTTCTGTTTAACGAGCACTCCTATATATAGCCACTGTTTGTATGGCTTCCTCGTCTTATGTATTGTCTATCTATGCTTTTGTCCACGTGGCCATGTTTAGTTTTTGCTGCAGTGTTTGTTTGTTTGTTTGTTGGTTGGTTGGTTGGTTGGTTGGTTGGTTGGTTGGTTGGTTGGTTGGTTGATCTGCGCTTGCTTCCGTATCCATCTTTGTAACGTGACAGTTTGGGATGTGCTGTCAGATCTCATGAGGACTCAGATCCAAAAGGAGCCATTTTCTTTGTCTTGTACTTGGTGATTCTGTATTGTCACTGACTGTTTATCAAAGGAAGATCCTGTCAGCTTCTCTTACCG